>NC_056728.1:1058535117-1058617617 GCF_019279795.1 Protopterus annectens | reverse complement strand
AAGTTCAGAAATTCCTGAACCTTGTGGCTTCTTCATTTATTATTTTCTAGTTTGAATCATGTGGCTTTTGAAATTGTGTGGCCAGCCAGCAGAGACAGGGCGGCTGAGCGCTGAAAGGACAATGCTAGTAACAACAAAAAATAAATGTCCACACCCTGGTATAAAAAATACACCAAAGAACAACAAGGATTGAGGAAGGGAGGGAGGGAGTGACTACTGCAGCAGTGATCATTCAAGCATCTGCCGTTATGGTAGGTTATTGATCACTCCTGCAGTAGCCTTATCTATATGAGTAGGTTACCTTAACTAGCTATACTTGTGAGGTGGAATAAGAAGAGTCCAGAAGTCACTGGAGAATGGTCCTAGCAAAGCTTGACTTGGACATAGAAAAGGAATCAGGCTTCAGTGCTTTGTAAAATTATGCACAGGCGACCAAGTTGCTGCTTCTAGAATATTTCTAGAATCCAGCCCTTTCCAAAAAGGCATAGGTGAAGCCAAGACCAAGGTAGAGTAGGCCTTGACACAGCCTGGAATAGTTTTGTTATGGTGAGTGTGACAAAAAATAATAGTCGTAGACAACCATTTACAAATAGTCTATTTTGAGACAGGTTATCCTTTCTTCTTATCTTCCCAAGAAATGAAGAATTGATCTGAAGATCTGAAAGATTTAGTTCTGTCAAGATAGTACATGAGCTATCTGTGGGCATCCAAGATATGGAGTAGACATTTTTGTTTCAGGAAAAAATGGGGAGATGGATAGTTTGGCTTAAAGTAAACCTGGATACTACTTTAGACAAAAAAGAAGGATTAGTTCTCAAAAAAACCCATGTCCCTCTGGAGTTTGTGACTCAGATACCCTTCTTACAGAGGTTAGAGCAATCTGGAAACTGTTTTCCATGTTGAGAACCTGAAGTTATCCAAGTTATTGGGTTCAAATGGATCAAATGTTAGCTTCTCTAATACACAATTAAGATCTCAAGGAGGGAGCACCAGTTTTCTTGGATGTCTCTTATAGAAAAGCCCTTTCAAGAACATTTTGGCATGAGACTACTCTGAAAGAGGAGGATTCATGGGCAGACATGTTGAAATGGCTGACAAATTAACATTCATAAAGGAATAAGAAAAAACATAGGATACTAACTCACATAAATATTGTAAAACCAGAGTACAACTAGCCCTGGATATGTTCTGGTTATGTTGATGGCACTAACTAGAAAACCTTTACCATTTGCTAATATATGACTTTCTAGTAGCAGACTTTCTTGCCTCCATTAGTACCTGCTGCATGTCCTCAGTAAAATGGCACCTAAAAGGAATGAGGACCCTATCATCCAGTTGGTCAAGTGAAGATGATTGATATGGGGGTATATCAAACATCCCTATTCCTGTGTGAGTAGATCCAGTATATGAGGGAACTTGTGGTAATTGCCCTGTCCACTTCAAAAAGAAGGGGAACCACAGTTGCCTGAGCCAGAAGGGAGTCACCACATGATCTTGAGAGATTCCTTCTGAATCTTCAGACATAGCCTGAATATTAGTGGAAAGGGTAGAAAAGCATAGAGAAGCATTCCTGTCCAGGAAAAAGAAATGGCGTCTGTCTTCCAGGCCTTCTTGCGTGGAGTCCTGGAACAGAATCTTGCCAGTTGTTTGTTCAGACAGGAGGCAAGGAGGCCTATTTGTGGAACTCACCACAGATGGATCAAATCTTGGAAGAATCCCTGATCCTGTTGCCATTTGTTAGGGTCTACCTGATCCTGTTCAGCTTGCCTGCCACACATTTTTGCTCTGAAGGAATGTAGGATGCCTGCAGAGTGAGATTATGCTGTGAAGCTATATCCCAAGCTAACATTGCTTTTCTGTATAAAGCTTCAAGACAGTCTTCCCATGTGGTTTTAAATTTAGGTGATGCTTTTCCTGTCATGCAATCTCTTAATTTTGTGTGGGGTGTCTAAATAAGATAAAACATTGTCTATGTTAAAAAACTGCAAATGTGTGCATATTTGAGAAGCTAAATTAGCTTCAGTTTTATTGCATTCTCATTGAAATCAGTTGCATACACAAAATGTTTTTATTTTTATTTTTATTCTCATTAAAGGTAATCCAGAAAGAACACAACCACCAGTGGTAAGATCTGTGGCCAAAAGGAACTGTTTCATTGATTGTGGAAAATATGATTCAGAGACATGCTAGTCACAAAGAGGAAAGACATAATTATTGGCTAATTTAAATGGCACTGAATCACCTGAGTGCAAATTAGCAGGTTCCTGTGGTACTCATCCCTGATGGCCCATGTATCACATTGGCACAAGTACCCCCTCTGCATTCACTCTCCCACTCATATGCATACCCAAGCACACACACACACACACACACACACACACACACACACACACACACACACACACATGCACACACCAAAATACCTCTTACCTGTCCCTGACTTAAGAAAACTTCCCTAATGTATCTTCTTATTTGTGTCACTATCCTTGTAAATCATAGATCCTTAGTGTCAGTCAATAATGCCATAATGCCAGAAATTTTACAGAATGTGTCTGACGTTGCCTGTTTTACATGCCTAGTCCTCATAACTTACAGAAGGTTGTAGTCAGTGAATAACGCCAGTCATTACTGGTACATACTTAATAATATTGTATAAGTACACCTGGACACAATTTTTCATGTATTAGCATAAGACTTTGGCTTGTTAAGCAACATTCTGTACCAAGGATGTGAAGTTTAAAACTTTTCCCCCCTTAACATTTTTTTATAGAGCTTAAGGTAATATGTTTAGAGTATTCCTTGTGTCTAGTGCTGATGAGGGTAGAAGGTTTGAAACACCCACTTTTACTTTTTTTTCCCAAGACAATGTAAAATGTATGAGTATCTCTGGTGTCTAGTGGTAGCAGAGAGGCCAAAGCTCTGCTAATGATCTGTTTATGAATGCCAGCGGTGCACAGCTTGCATCTTTTTAAGTGCTTTAGGGCATACTGTAAAGAGCATCCCTGATGTCTACAAAATGTGTTCCATTACATCAACAGGTAGTACACTCACCTTTGGTGCTGGAAAATCAGGTGGCTAAGTGTTTTACTACCACATCTGGCAGGTGGATTCATTTCCAATACTGATACTACAGTGCAGTATATTGGGTGCGCTTTCTTCCTGAATGTGCTGTCCTTCAGATGAGACATTAAACCAAGGTCCCATCTACCATATGGTAGTAGCTTAGGTAATAATAGATCCCATGGCGCTTGTCAAAAACAGTATGGGAAATTCCCCAGTCGCCTGGCTAGACTTCCCCTAGTCAGTGAGGATACGACCTTAGGTCCCCACTGAAAGAAGGCCATTGGCCTAATGGGACTAACCTAATCAGCAAAGTGTAAATAAAAAAATATTTTAACTATTTTTAGGGCACAATATAAATATTATCCCTGGTGAAGGTAATAGCATCTCCATAGGAAATCACAGTTGGCGAGTTTTGCCAGCAGTGATGCTCTTTTGTTGGGGGAAGTTCCCCTTTCTTCAATTTAGTGCAACCATAGAGTTGGTATATAAAAGTTTCTAGTGCGGGTTAGCCCCCCCCCCCCCGAAAAAAAATAAAACACTTTAAAAACTGTTTTTTCAGCTTTTTTTGTCAGTGCAGTCTTGTGATTCTGATCTATGGCACATTCAGTTTTGTCTGCTCATTGTGAAAACATCTTGCAAGTTGCTTCAGAGACAAGTCAGGGGTTTCAAAACACCATTTTTTTCATATTGAAAGCAAAGAATTTATTAAGTTGTTTAACACTTTGTTTTAAAAAAGAAGAGGAAAAAGAAAAGGCAAACAAGATAGAAAAGGACATTTCAGATTTTTGATATTACCTGCTGGGATATCATTAAAAGCAGAAGTAATTCAATAACCTATAGTTAATATACTTAAACACTCAATGGTGTCATATGTGTTACTGGTGAAATTTAATCTGGAATGCTAGAACAGAACAGCATGGTAGGGCAGTAATCAAACTTCCAGAAAGTTTGAGGTATCAAGATTTGAAACTTAACAAATTCAAATATCAGATTTGGTGTTACATTCCTGAAATACAATGATCACTTTCTTAATACAAAAGGATTCTTGCCAGATGCTGACAAGGTGCATGCCAAAGTGAAAATGCAAATACTGGTAGTTTTACCTATGTGTCTGTTGGGAATAGTATGTCTTCCAGCATTCATATAGCATTTGTTTGAAATGCTGTAACTCTGAGAAGGCGGTTGTGTATGATACAGTACAGTAATGGCCAAAGAATCAAGCTAAATTGTTTGAATTACTAAAGAGACATGTAACACCTGGATCACTACTAAAGTACTATGCCTTGACAATACCAACTATATTGTAAGAAAATGCAAGCTATAAAAGGCTAGCATCTGTGTTACTGCAGAACAGCACACCGATTCTACTTACATCAAGATCACTGTCAGATATACAAATCAGGTATGCCCAGACAGAAGATTCCATTACTAGACTTGTTTTGCTGTTAACGCTCACAAATGGGATCATATAATGCTACATTTGTTAAACAGGAAAGACTCCTTCATGCCCCACTGATGGGGGGGGGGGGGGACTGCAGGTCTATACTCTGGCAATTTTATTTATACTATGAAGAAAAAGAAGTAATCCACTGTGGAATAAAGAGGCACCAAACAACAAGATAAAATCCACAGAACCACCATGGCAGTATAGGATAAAAAAATATGTAGTTTAATAAAAGGTTAGTGCTTTCATGCTCCCCTGACCACTTCTTCAGACTAATACAAACAATCTTGAAAGCACACTCTATTTAAATACTAAAACATTAATCACATGATCAATGATGCATTACTTAAGCAAATTATTTAAATAAACTACGTGCCTTTAAAATGGGCTTTAAAGGAACATGCCTATTTCTCCAGATTTACATGAGCCTGTAAACTCACTATCCAGCTAGTCTCTCTCTCTCTCTGTTCCACTGCATTATTAACATCCCCCAATCTAATGCTCTGTTCAATCATATCCAACACCCTGAAACTAAAGCCATGTGTATAACCTTCCTTATATACATGCTTGGCCAAGGCATTTCTCAAATCCTTATTCCTAATAACCTGTAAATGTTCCCTTATTCTCTCTCTTAACATCCTCACCATTTTTCCTATATAAAAACATGAGCATAACTGACATCTAGCCAAATAGACCACATCAGTGATAGAGCAAGTAGCTCCAACTATTAATCTATACTGCTGATTAGTAATGGGGTGTTCAAAGGCACTGCTAGTGTCTATATACTGGCAAATACTACAGTTACCACAGGGTGTAGTTCCCCTTTAAATCTTTTAATTTGTTCCTCTTCTCGTATTATTACAAATAAGTTGCTTAAGGGAATGTTTGTTCCTATGTACAAAATGTGGCTGTGGTCCCACAACATTACCTATCTTAACATCTGATAATAAAACTAGCCAATTCTTTTTTTATTATGTCACAAAAAATAGTATTGTCATTAGTATAGTGCATCAAAAAACTAACTCTCTTCCACTGCCCAGCATTAGCCAAGTGTCTCTGATTGGTCTTCATCTGTCTATTGGAAAAATATGGACAAACTGAACTGTTTCTTAAATGTCGAACATCTCTTACCATAGTACTCACTTCACCTTCTCTGTAACCCCTGTCTCTGAACTCTTGTGTCAATGTGGTCAAATTTGAATCAAACAGTGGTTGTAAGCTATTTAATCTCGAAATCCTGATTCCTTGACCTTTCAACACATTCTTAAAAGCTCTGGCTGGGTGCATGCTGTCCCTTCTTAATGTGGTGTTAACTCGGGAGGGTTTTCTATATAGTTTAGTGGCTATCTTCCCATTCCCGGGCCTAAAGACCTCCACATCTAGAAAATCCATGCTAGTGTATGAGTACTTATATGTAAACCTGAGGAAAGCTGTGGTAGTGTGCAGACAATCTACAAACTCTGAAATCAACTCCTCCGGTCCTTGCCACAATAAAAAAAAGGTCATCTACAAACCTTTTAAAGAAAATGATATATTGAGAAAACCTATCGTTGTCCAACACATATGTCCGTTCCCATTGGGACATAACCAAATTTGCATAACTATTTGCGCAGTGTGTGCCCATGGTTACACCCTGTTTCTGCCAATAGTATACCCCATCATTATCCAACTGAAAGACTGAGTTTATAATTCAAACAGTAAAAAAAATCATGACAAAACTTATCCACCCATCCAGTTAGACTGCTACTTGTCATCACTGGAATTCAGTAATGTACTATTACAGGATATGAAACTTTCTCTATTTCCCTTGTTGATGGACAGAAGGGTTATAACAAAGCTTCCTACAGCAGCATATCAGCAATGACATATCATTGCTGAAGCCTTCCTATGTCCTGACAGAGTGCTCTTCAAACTATCTGGAGATATGCAGAGCTAAGTATATTTTCTGGCACTTCAGAGTTGGGTACTGTTAATTGTTGCTTGGCTAATTTTATATCATTGCTGGCTGACTTCAGAGTTGTGCACTGTTATTTTTGCTTCACTGAATAGTTTTTCAGATCTCTGCTGAAGGTGTTGTTTTTCCCCTATCCAACCTCCCTATTCCTGTGTTGTTTAAATTTGGAGGCTTTTGCAGTTGCCTGCCACCACTGTAGATTTGATCTGGGACTCTCCCCCCAGTCCCATCTCTTTACCTCATTCTACCTAATAGACTCCTTCTGCACTTGTTTTTAGTCATTTTTAATTTAATTACATTTGTTTAAACTGTTTGGCCTAACATTGCTACATACTCAAGTGTGCTAGCTTGCACTGCATATGAATTGTTTTTACTGCTGTTGTAGCTACTTTTATGTATAAAAAAATGTAAGCCTGTTTCCTTTCTTTTCCTGTAACTAGCGTAGTCCAGATTCAGATTTGCTGTATCCAGGATTGTATGTAAGCTTCTGAGACCCCCAAGCTTTCTGTGTTGGAGGGAAGCCTTCTAGCTTATCAGTGGGAGTGGTAACCACTACGTAACATATCTACCACATAAGGAGTGTTTCTGGCCCAGAAATTGTAGTTATTGGCCGTTTGGGCAGTTTTTCCATCTCTCTCAACTTTCTGCTTTAAAAGCCCGCATTTGCACTTGTTTCCCCCCTTTCCTGTAATTAGTTTAGTCCAAATACAGATTCTTAGTTTTAGGACTTGAATTTGCTTATTCATGATCAGCACTTGTTCAGAACTTGTTGTAAGCACTAAATAACCTATTAATTACTACAACACTCATCCTTCCTCATTACCTAGAGGAAAACAGTTTTGGTACTTACTTTCCTCACTAATCAAGAGGAAAATAGTTTTTTATTTGGGCATATCCAAGGGTCAGCTCCCAGTGTTCTCTCCTGTCTATCTGATGTATCTGGGCATCTTGGGGCAATGTAGAAATTGCCTCATGTACACAGACAACCCTCTCCTCCTACCACCCAACAGTACAACCTGTGAGAGATGCACTTATCTAGACAAGCTGGAGATAAAGCTCTCTCCAACCAAGACTGAACTTGACAGTCAAGAGAAGAAGGTAAACACTTGCACCACACCACACTCATCACATAGTCTCACTAAATCTACACCACCAAAATCCACGCATAGAAACACAAAAACATTTGTGGAGGCTCTCAATAATAATCTGCTCAAGCAACAGAGACCTCCAAGGCAGAAATGCAAGCAACCTACACCCTCCCCCCAACACAACCCAAATGACACCGCCCACAGAGTCAGTGTCCCACACAACCACTGCCCGTAATGCAAAACAACGTACCCAACACACTAGTCATAGGTAACTCTATAGTCATGCACACTGATGTCCCACTCACCGGGCTAAACAAGGACAAGGTTACTGTCAGGTGCCTGTCGGGTGCCAGGATCTGCCACATAGCCCATGCACTCAGGTCACTCCACTACAAGTACAAATATGACTCTGTCATTGTCCATGTTGGTGTGAACGACCTGAGACGTACCTCCCTGGACTACATGAAAAGAGACATGGAAGAGCTCTCTGATCTTGTAGCCCAGGCATGTATGACCCTAGCCCTGAGTAGCATTCTGCTATCATCCAGAATGATACTGCAGTACAAGGACAAAATGATTGACTTCAACAATTGGCTAAGCTTCTGGTGTCATTCTAAAGGGATACAGTATCTGTCTGCCTGGGATGACATGGTCGACAGACCATAATGCTTCGCCAGTGATGGCCTGCATCTGTCACCCCTGGGATTCCAGATACTGGCTAAGGTTCTTGCCACCCCTATAGTGCCTTTTTTAGGCAAGGTTCAAATGACAAATTCACCACTGTAACAGGAACAGGCAAGCAAAAACTGAGGGTGATGCATTCACTCAAAGCACTCCTTCAAATGGAGAACATCGATATCTGTGCAGAGACTGAGACCTGGTTCAAGGCTCCAGAGAGCACCCCTGCACTACCAGGCTATAACTCATACCACACTTTTCGGCCATGTAACCTGGACCAGAACACCAAAGGCGGAGATGTGTCCATATTCTTTAAGGATATCCACACCTCCAGGCTAGTTGCCCAGCATAATGCATCCGAGGTTATCCAAGTGCAACTAAAGGGATACAGTGGAGTACTTCAGGGTTCAGTCCCGGGGCCGCTCTTGTTTGGCATCTACTTCTCTGAAGTACAGGTCAACACTAAGGGACTCTGGCTAACAAAGTTTGCAGATGACTGCAAACTGGGAGCCATTATTGAATCCCCAAATGATGTGGATACTCTACAAAAGGGCCTTACAGAAACAGATGCTTGGTGCCAGAGCCATGGGCTCAAGCTCAATGCCAAGAAATGTATTGTTATCCCCTTTGGGAAAAAACATGTATCCATGAATTACAATATAGGTGGCAGTACACTAAACACAGAAAGTGTGATAAGAGACTTAGGGACACAGGTGGACAGTGGTCTCACCTTCGATAACCACATCGCCACAACAGTCAGGAAATCCTTCTATGTGGCACACCTCATCACGAAGGGCTTTTCATCCAGAAAAAAGGAGGTCACTGTCCCACTGTACTCATCCCTCATTAGACCCATTATAGAATACAATGCCCCATTTGGTATGTACCTCTCAAGACATCTGCAACAACTGGAAAGGCCTCAGAAATACCTCACTAAAAGAATCACAGGCCTAAAGCAGATGCCCTACACTGACCGCCTTAAAAAACTCCAGCTGTACTCTGTTGCATATTGTCTACTCAGAGGCGATCTCTGCTTAACATACAAGGCCATGTCAAACCCCAAGCTGTTGGACATGCTACACTTAAAGAAATCCCAATCCCTCAGAGCTACACGCTCCAGGGATCTAAACCTTGTCATCACAATAAACAAAACATGTTGGAGGGATAGGTTCCTGACCCAGAGACTCCCCAGACTCTGGAATAGATTGCCCATACATGTCAAGCAGAGTGCCTCTTTGGACCTCTTCAAGAGGAACCTTGACAATTGGATGGGAGACAGGAAATTCACCCCAGGGATTATGTCAGTCACCCTGCTAGACAGGGGTCCAGGAAAGTAAATAATGTGGAAAGAAGTAGCCAGGGAATTGTTATGGCTAGGCTTGTATAGGCCCTAGGGATGATAGCCTAGTACCAACCTATGAACCTATGAACCTATGAACCTATGAACTCTGGGCAAAACTGCAATCCAAACTGGAGTTTGCAACAGATCCCTCACCATGCCCCAGGATTCACACTCCTCTTTTCTTGATGTACTGGAAAATATTAGGGTTCAACCAAACACGCTAATAATGGGTGATTTCAACTACCCCACCATTAACTGAGAAAACTATTCATGTACCAACTCCTTCATTCAACGCTTTCTGGAATTCATAAACTCCAATGCCCTGGATCAACTTATTCACACCCCCACCAGAGGCAACAATGTCCTAGATCTAGTCATTACCAACATGAGTGACTGGTGTTCCACACCTGAAGTTAACGCCTCATTGGTCTGATCCGGCCATAAGCTAATCTAACTAGATATCCACATCCTGCACCCACCCCCATTAAGGAAACCATGGTAAAAAATTTCTCCAAAGCCAACTTCATGCTTCTTAAGACAGAAGTGGTGAACTTCATGACACTCATGCAGATGGACAATACAGTTGCAACATCTGAATCCTACACAATTGCATTTAATAAGCACCTACATGAGTGCATGGATCATGATATCCCAAACAGAACCAAGACGCTATCCTCCAAAAAAAGGAAGCCAATCTGGTGGTCCCCTGCCATAAACAAACTGTACAACAGAAGGAAGAAACTGTTGCAAAAGAGAGTAAAATTCCATGAGTGAAGGAACTCCCTGGTCAGCCTCAGTAAGAAGCTGCCATCCCTGATAAAATCCTCCAAAGCTAGTTGCAAAAAAAAAATCACCACTGATTCTAAAGACAACCACAAAGCATTCTATACCTATGTCAAAAATCTCAATGGCAACACTCAGATCTGCTCTGAGTTACAGCACAATGGCACTAAATATACAGACCAACTGATATTGCCAACATCCTGGCAGATAGGTTCAGTGCTAACTTTACCCCCCCCCCTTCACCCCCTAAAGGGCCCATCTCTATACTGGAAGAATGCAAAGTTCCTGTAATCACGGCTGCACAGGTAAAAACCACACTCTCTAAAGCCATGAACACAGCATCCATGGGACCAGACAACATCTCAGGCTGCATTCTACAAGAACTACAGAATGAACTGGCACCCCACCTAAGTACCATCTTCAATCATAGCCTCACCTCAGGCTTTGTACCCGCTGAATGGCACACAGCGACGGTTATCCCACTCCACAAGGGGGAAGCCACCACGGACCCGGGAACTACAGCACCATTAGCCTGATGAGCCTGGTCTGCAAGGCCATGGAACGTATCAACATGGAACTTATAAACAAAGACATTGGTAATCTCCAAACTCTGGACCCCACCCAGTTCGGGTTTGTAAAAGGCAGATCATGTCTCCTAAACCTGATAGACTTCTTTGAAGCAGTCGCCAAAGTCATAAACGAGGGTAAGGTTGTTCACACAGCCTATCTAGATCTTGCCAAGGCTTTCAACACCATCCCCCACTCTGGAATTATAGATAAACTCACTAAACTAGGTATAAATCCCTATGTCACAAGATGGGTTGCCAACTGGCTCACTGACAGAACCCACACTGTGAAAGTAGCAGACTCCAAATCCAACTTCAGACAAGTGACAAGTGGAGTATCACAGGGTTCGGTCCTGGGTCCTCTCCTGTTTGGTATCTACTTCTCTGAAGTACAGGCTAACACAGAAGGTCTTTGGCTAACAAAGTTCACAGATGACTGCAAACTAGGAGCCATAATCAAAACTCGTAATGATGTGGACATCCTACAAAAGAGCCTCACTGAGACAGAGGCCTGGTGTCAAAGCTATGGCCTCAAGCCAATGCCAAAAAGTGCATTGTCATCCCTTTTGGTAAAAACTCTGTACCCATGAACTACAACACAGGCAGTAGTATACTTAACACCGAAAGTGTGATAAGAGACCTTGGGACACAGGTGGACAGTAGTCTCTCATTTGATAATCACATTGCCACAGTAGTCAGGAAATACTTCTACATGGCACACCTCATCACAAAAGGTTTCTCATCCAGAAAAAAAGAGGTCATTGTTCCCCTCTACTCATCACTCATTAGACCCATTATAAGAGTACAACGTCCCTTTGGTATGTACCAGACAAGACATCTACAACAACTGCAAAGGCCATATAAGTATCTCACAAAGAGGATTACCAGCCTCAAACAGATGCCCTATGCAGACCGTCTGAAAAAACTCCAGCTTTACTCCGTCACATATCGCCTACTCAGAGGTGATCTCTGCCTAACATACAAAGCTATGTCAAACCCAGAGCTGTTGGACATGCTCCACTTAAAGAAATCCCAATCCCTCTGAGCTACATGCTCTAGGGACCTAAACCTTGTCCCCACAATAAACAGAACAGGCTGGAGGGATAGATTCCTGTCCCAGAGACGTCACATACTCTGGAATAAACTACCTATCTATATCAAACAAAGCTCCTCATTAGCACTCTTCAAAAAAAATCTTGATGATTGGATGGGAAATAGGAAATTCACACCGGGGATCACTTCTGTGGCTCTGCTCGACAGTGGCACAGGAAAATAATTTTCTTGGGTGGCAAAAGCCAGGGTACCTTTTTGGCTGGGCTTGTATAGGCCCTAGGGCCAATAGCCTAGTAACTACCTATGAACCTATGAACCTCTTCAAAACAAACATGTTATAGCAGAAATTTGATAAGAAAAGAGCATAAAATGGTTCAATGTTAAAAGAAACAGAAAGAATGCATTCATTCGAGGCACTCCTTAAAATGGAGAACATCGACATCTGTGCAGTGACAGTGATCTGGTTCAAAGCTCCAGAGAGCACCCCTGTATTACCAGGCTTTAATTCATACAACACCTTTTGGCAACTTAACCTGGACCAAAACACTAAAGGTGGAAGCGTGTCCTTATTCATTAAGGATATCCACACCTCCAGGCTAGTTGCTTAGCATAATGTATCTGAGATTATCCAAGTGCAACTAACTCTGGGCAAGACCGCAGTCCAAACTGTAACTTGCTACTGATCCCCGACCATGCCCCAGGATTCCCACTCCTCATTTCTTGATACACTGGAAAATATTAGGGTACAACTCAACACCCTAATAATGGGCAATTTCAACTACCCCACCATTAACTGGGAAAACTACTCATCTACCAACTCTTTTGCTCAACGTTTTCTGGAATTCATAAATTCCAATGCCTTGGATCAACTTATCCACACCCCCACCAGGGGCAGCAGTATCCTAGACCTGGTCATTACCAACATGGATGACTGGTGTTCCACACCAGAGGTCAATTCCTTGTTGGTCAGATCCGACCACAAGCTAATCACCCTAGGCATCCACATCCTGCCCCCACCCATCATTAGGGAAACCACCGTAAAAAATTTCTCCAAAGCCAACTTCACACTTCTTAAGGCAGAAGTGGCAAACTTCATGACACCCATACATACAGACAACAGAGGTACGACTGCTGAATCCTACACAAATGCACTTTATAAGCACTTTCATAAGTACATGGATCGTGCTATCCCTAACAGAAAGAAGATGCTATCCTCCAAAAAAAGGAAGCCAATCTGGTGGTCCCCTGCCATAAACAAAGTCTACAACAGAAGAAAGAAACTGTTGCAAAAAAAAGAGTAAAATCCCATGATTGGAGGAACTCCCTGGTCACCTTCAGTAAGAAGCTGAGATCCCTCATAAAATCCTCCAAAGCTAGTTATGAAAACAAAATTGCCACTAATTCTAAAGACAACCATAAAGCATTCGATAGCTATGTCAAGAATCTCAATGGCAGCACCCAGGTCTGCTCTGAGTTACAGCTTAATGGCACTAAATATACAGAACCAACTGATATTGCCAACATCCTGGCAGATAGGTTCAGTGCTAAATTTACCCCCCTCTCACCCCCTAAAGGGCCCATCTCTGTACCAGAAGAATGCAAATTTCCTGTAATCTCGGCTGCACAGGTACGAACCACACCCTCCAAAGCCAAGAACACAGCATCCATGGGACCTGACAACATCCCAGGCTGCATTCTACATGAACTGCAGAATGAACTGGAACCCCACCTCAGCACCATGTTCAATCATAGCCTCACCTCAGGCTTTGTGCCCACTGAATGGTGCACAGCAGTGATTATCCCACTCCACAAAGGCGGAGCCACCACGGACCCAGGGAACTACCGCCCCATTAGCCTAACAAGCTTGGTCTGCAAGGCCATGGAACATATCATCATGGATCTTATATACAAAGACATTGGTAATCTCCAAACTCTGGACCCCACTCAGTTCGGGTTTGTAAAAGGTAGCTCATGTCTCCTAAACCTGATAGACTTCTTAGAAGCAGTCATCAAAGCCATAGACGAGGGCAAGGTGGTTCTCTCAGCCTATCTAGATCTCGCCAAGCTTTTGACACCATCCCCGACTCTGGAATTGTAGAAAAACTCACTAAACTAGGTATAAATCCCTTTGTCACAAGATTGGTTGCCAACAGGCTCACTGACAGAACCCACACAGTGAAAGTAGCAGACTCCAAATCCGACTTCAGACCAGTGACAAGTGGAGTACCTCAGGTTTCAGTCCTGGGCCCGCTCCTGTTTGGTATCTACTTTTCTGAAGTACAGGCTAACACAGAAGGTCTTTGGCTAATGAAGTTTGCAGATGACTGCAAACTAGGAGCTATAATCAAAACTCATAACAATGTGGACATCCTACAAAAGGGCCTCATGGAGACAGATGCCTGGTGCCAAAGCCATGGCCTCAAGCTCAATGCCAAAAAGTGCATTGTCATCCCCTATGGTAAAAACACTGTACCCATGAGCTACCACATAGGTGGTAGTCTACTTAACACCGAAAGTGTGATAAGAGACCTTGGGGAGCAGGTAGACGGTAGTCTCTCCTTTGATAATCACATCACCACATTAGTCAGGAAATCCTTCTACATTGCTCACCTCATCACAAAAGGTTTCTCATCCAGAAAAAAAAGAGGTCATTGTTCCCCTCTACTTGTCACTCATTAGACCCATTATAAAGTACAACACCCCTTTTGGTATGTACCTCACAAGACATCTACAACAACTGAAAAGGTCACAGAAATACCTCACAAAGAGGATTATCGGCCTCAAACAGATGCTCTACACAGATCGTCTCAAAAATCTCCAGCTTTACTCTGTCGCATATCGCCTACTCAGAGGCGATCTCTGCCTAACATACAAAGCTATGTCAAACCCAGAGCTGTTGGATATAGTACACTTAAAAAAATCCCAGTCCCTCTGAGCTACATGCTCTAGGGACCTAAACATTGTCACTACAATAAACAGAACATGCTGGAGGGATAGATTCCTGTGCCAGGGACTTCCCATACTCTGGAACAAACTACCTAGCTATATAACACAAAGCTCTCTTCAAGAACAATCTTGATGATTGGATGGGAGATAGGAAATTCACCCCTGGGATCACTTCTGTGTCTCTGCTTGACAGGGAAACTGGAAAATAATTTTCTTGGGTGGCAAAAGCCAGGGTACCATTTGGCTAGACTTATATAGGCCCTAGGGCCAATAGCCTAGTACCTACCTATGAACATATGAACCTATAAGAAAGTGTTGGAGAAGTTTCCTTATATTTTAAAGGATTCTTGTCATTGCTTAGATATCATGAGGAATTTAAATATTAAGGAAGAATTTTTGTTTGTGACCAGAGATGTCATCAATTTATTCACAGTTATTCCCCACAAAATAGGACTCAAATTTTTTGACAATATCTTAGCCAACAGTCATGAACTACACCATGTTAAGAGGGGTTTACTTACAGAACTCATGGAAATGGTTTTATTCAACAACTTCCTACTGTTTGAAGGGGAATACTTTAGGCAATATCAATTGTGTTGTGATTGGTGCAAAATGTGCACCCATCTATGCTAACCTAGTATTAGCAGAGTGGGAGATGCAGCACATTTTCACTTCTAAATACATGTCCAACATTATAACCTTTTTACATTATTTGGATGATGTATTGATATTATGGGATGGCACTAAGCAAGTGCTGGAGGAATTTATAGATTTTTTGAACAACACAACCACTTTTCTTAAATTTACTAGTCATTATGATGAAGACAGAATTGAATTTTTAGACATTTGTTTGTATAAGGAAGGTGGCCAAATACACTCTAACATTTATTGAAAGAAAACTTTTAGTACTTCTTTTCTTCATTTTGAGAGCTGAGCTATCATCCTTTTTTTCAAAAGAAAAATGTAATAAAAGGACAGATGGTCTGCCTATCAAGACTGGTTAGTCAAGATGAATTTTTCAAAAATTAATTGTCAAAATTACAAGCTATGTTCCAAAATAGAGGGTACCCCATTGACCTCCTAACAAAAACAAGTAAGGAAGTGTTTAAGAAAATGGCCACTACATTTTGTCCAATTTTGTTGGACAAAACTAGAGAAGCTGGTCTGATAAATAAAAATACACTTTATGAACACAAAAAAGGTAGCAAAGGTCACTATGATGGTGCTGGAGTACAATCACACAGCACCTAAAGTAAGGCAGATTATACAAACAGCATGTGACAGTGTGTTTCCTGATGAAATGCAAGGAACATTGGGGTCTACTCCCACATTTGTTACTTGTAAAGGGGCCAATTTAAAGGAACTTTTAGAAAAATTAGCTAATGTTGTTGAATACAAGACATCTTGTATGAAAAAATGTGTTTTTTGTAAGGCCTGTAAATTTATTTATGATGGACCGAATGTATACCTAAGTAGTTACAAGAAATCCTTGAAATGCCCAGGACATTGTAGTTGTAACACTGACATGGCAGTGTACATTGCAACATGTTTATCATGTTTTGCATTTTATGTGGGAAAGACCACACGTAAACTGAGGTCAAGAATTTTGGAACGTAGTAGGGACATTAAAAACAACAAATTGACAAGTGCACTATTTTCGCATAATAGAGAATGAAAAGATTTAAAAAAATTTTATTCTTTGTAATTCATAAGATTCCGAAGAATGAAGGAGGTGGAGACACCAAGACTATGCTGGAAATTAGAGAATGCCTTTGGCAGTTACGTCTTGATGAAACTTGAGTGCCAGGCGTTAATGATAAAAATCTCCATTTCCAGTTATTTAAAATATAAATTGCATTTTATTTGACTTGGAAATGGCTGCATATGGTAACAGGTGTATAGATGCATACTATACATAAGTACAATACTGTACAATATTTTAACATTTAAGATATTTATTTTTATGAAGTTAGCATCAAATGATTATATTTAAACATAGTGGAATGTTTTTAATATAGGTTGTAAGATGTACAGTGTTTTTTCTAGGTCATTTTGTCTTTTATTGGTGGTGTTTAAACATTTTGGTTAAGTTATGTATGATATTTAGGTCAGTTTTCAACTGTTCAAACATTTTAGGGTTGTAATATTTTACGTAGTACTAACTGAATGTTAATGTCTATTAACTAATTAATTAATTAACCAATTAACATGCTTTGTATATAAGAATTAAATGTTTTACTGTGACTGACTCTGATGAAGCCCAACAGGATTATGGGTAAAAGCGCTTAGTCTGTTATGTGAATAAAGCTGTGTGCTCTCTGGCAAGACGTGGATTTTATTTTTATCAGTTTACTACTTGTTTGTGTTTGTGGCACATAATGACCACAAGGGCCTTTTTAAGCCTAGCCATGCATCCCAAATCTCTGACAAGTTCTGATACCCTTGATAAGTGTAATCATGGGCCTGGGAGATTAACCATTTATGGGTTGCCTGTGTCCATTAGAGACATAGGTGTCAAACAGGGATGAATTTCTGGTTCCCCAACCAACTGTCCAAGTTCCACTTGAATTGGATTAGGGAGGAACTTTGCTTTGCATGGATGGAGAGCCTGCCCCATAGACGGGATAGTCTGTGGGATACTTACCTATCTCTCCAGCAGGTCTTATATTACAGGCAAGGTTTAAGTCTTTAGAATGGGTAATTATGGTATTGTTTGTTTTCAGGATATGCAGGAGGTCCATCAGAGTGGGGTCTGACAATGCCCTGTATGCCAGGCATAGACCTCCTCTCTAAAGCCTGTAGGAGGCAGAATACAGGCATAGGGCCTTGAGGCAGTCTGCATAGGATATTTTACTTACACCCTGTATTCTTTTAGTGAGGAACTTCTGTGAACATTTTAATTGTTGGATATGCCTGGTTAGGTACATACCAAAGGGGGCATTGTACTCAATGACAGGTCTAATAAATGCCGATTACAGTGGAACAATGGCTTCCTTGGTCTTAGTTTCCATTCCTTTGTTTATAAGTTGTGCAACATAGAATGATTTCCTCACCACTGTAGACATTTGATGGTCAAAGGCTAGATTACTATCTATGTGTGTCCCTAAATCCCTGACTACTGGGTCAACTTTAAGGGGTGTGTTGTCAATATGATAGTTACGAGGGATCAGGGATAGATGACTTCCCAAAGGATACTATTATGCATTTCTTGGCATTTAGTTTTGAAATCACATTAGTTGAAACTTATGCTTCACTAATGTGATAAAAAATGGAATAAACTGCACCTGAACACATTTTTAAACCCATTACATTTGATACAGACCAGAAGACTCAAGCAAAGGAAGACTGTAAGCAAAATATATGTGTTAATAAAGAATAAGTGACACTGATGCATTTTGTTCTTGTTTTTTTTTTTTTTTTTGCAAATAAAGAGCATACAAGAGGAGTAATAGAATGTGAGAGGGTGGTACTCCCTCTTGCTAAGACAAATGGAAACAGCCTAAACAAGAAGAAGGGATAGTGTATACTGAGACACAAGATAAAGTTGAACAGAGCCTAATGATATTCCATCTGGGCCTGTGATGGCCTCTCTTTACCCCAGTCCAGTAATCAAGGAGCCTCAATCCTCATCATAGCCACTGGTGAGAGGCAGTAACTAAAATCACAGGAATGGATTTACAAAGTATTTTCAAATGCAGCTGTCTGCATCAAATACAATTTCCCCCAAGAGTACACAGTGAACATGCCCCATTGTGACAGGACTATTTGTCTCTCTCCAGATACCAAATAAGACCCACCTTGGAGGGCTGTGAATATCTGATCCCCCTCATGCGCGCGCGCGCACACACACACACACACACACACACACACACACACACACACACACACACACACACACACACACACACACACACACACACACACACACACACACACACACACACACACACACACACCTGGGAAATACTGACACAGATTCACCAGCTGTGTCCCATCTTTCCAGACTACAAGGTAGATTGCTGCCACCAGCCAGATACTCTAAGGCTCTTATAAAGTGTAGCCAATTATACTGTGACAAATCAATACTGATAAATGGTAGAGTGTGACCAAAGCTGTAAGGCTTTATCTGAGTGGCCTTAGTGTCACTAAAATAAGCACAAGTACTCTCAAGATATTAAAAGTATTCTCTAAAAGGCCAGCCATAATGAAAAAGTATAAAAATATTTAATAATGGATAATAAAATAGAGAAAAAGAGAATACTTAGTATTTAGTTACAATAAACAACAGAGTTTTCAGTTACAGGAAATATAAAAATAACACAATTGAATAGAATCACACAGATGCAAAAAACAAAAGGAAAGAAAAGAAAAGAATACTAAACTAATCTCACTGTATTATTCCTAAGTGAACTAAAGAGAAACTGTCCCTAGTTACCTCACTTAATTTATTTTTATTATTAACCGGGAAAAGCAGAAAGACACAAACAATTATTTTACATTTGTTGACCGGGCTAGTCTAACTGGATACATGTCCATTTTCAGTAGAGGCCCGCGGAGAAAAGCTCCAAGACACATACAAAATTCAATATAGAAAGTAGTAGCAGACCAAACTTAAAAAAAAAACAGCTATTGTTACATAAAAAAATTGTTATTAAAAAATACAAAATACAATCCTCATAATGAGCATAACATGAGCATTAGTATCGCAAGGAAAAAAGTACTGCTGAGATGCTTAATTCCACAAGGCAAGATGAGATACTACACACTGACTTGAACCATACAACTAACTACTGAACAACTACTGAACTGTGATGACTGACATAGATCTTTTATATCAGGTTCCAAAGAAAATCAAAAACAAATTGCTGATGCCAGAGTTCCATCACAGCTAGTCATCTGACTCTAGTACAACACACATTCAGAACTCTGCTAAGATTCTGTTGCAACGTTTTTCACATAAGCAACTTTTACAATTACATTTTTAAGTCAAGCATCTGTACAAATCAATGTTACAGCCAAATGACACAAGATCCTTTACAAAACTTCAGCTAGCCATACTGGTATATGCCCCACATGCACTGTTCTACTTCTCCTGGTACAACTTGTAATACCTCACAATGTCACAGGGCCAAAATGACTGAACCCAAAACAGAAGAAAGAAGGTCCACTGCATCAAGTTTATAAAGGCAAACAACAAGGAAAAATAAACAAGGCAGGATAACAAGTGACACTGAAGAATGCTCATATGATTTGCTTTATTAGAAGAAGAGACAGACATGGACACCCTAGTGGCTGCAATGATAGTAGAGGGGCTACTGCCTTGTAGTCACAAGAGGCTGACTTTGAGGAAACACCATAGATGACTGACCTCCAGGTAAGCTGAATACACCTCCAAAAGATGCAGTGAGGAGATGATGCTGTAAGTAAATCAAGAGAAAATAGTATCTATAATAGATATTCCACTAAATAAAATAATGTTAAATCTGTACCTACAGAGCACATGCTGTTACTTTTCAGAGTACCGATACTTAAGAAAATACTCACCAACCAAGGGACTCCATTTATGGTAAAGGTAATGCTTTAATTGTGTCAGGCCTTTAAGGTCAAACTGTTAAAAACCTCAGTGTACCATCTCTATATGGGTGGACTGCAAGAACATTATAACTGTTTGTTTGTGTCTTTCGGCTTTTCCCGGTTAGGGGTTGCCACAGCGGAACTCCGGTCCGCTAATGATTGGTAGTGGATTTTTATGTACCGGGTTACCAGCCCTGATGCACAACCTTCAACAAAGGCATGCCCCATTCACATATGCCTCCACACAGAAGATGCTCTAGCTGAGAATCGAACAGGACAAAGTCTTGCTATGAGGCAACAACACTACCGTAGCACAACATTATAACTAAACCTTAAAATTTACACTGAGAAATATAGTTAAGGAAGACAGTCAAAACTGGGTGCAGTTAATAATGTGTCCTCTGTTTGACAGTATAAACATACCCCCAGTCTCAGATTTGAGTTATTATATAGCAGACACTGTCATGGACTGTTAGATATTCACAGAGAATTGGGAGGAAGAGTAAATCCCACTTAATTGTATCATAGAATAAAATGTGAACTGAAAAGATAAGCTAAAATGTCACATTGGAGGCAGGCTAGGTTACACATCAACGGGTATATAATTGAAATTCAAGGTCCTGGGAATTCAAATCTTGAGACTGAGTGCTGTTTTTCCCCCTTTGCAAAGATAAAAATAGCTACGTGGCAGGGTCCATTTGAAATAGTAGAAACATTAAATGATGTACATTGCAAGGATAAACAGTCTGGTAAGAGAAGACCAGAAACAATATGCTTAAAATGGCCCACAAGAGAAGCTAGCCTAGTGCTTACCTATGAATGTATATCAACTTCTTGAATGCGTGGAAAAACAGAACTCTGAAGTTAGTTTACTATCAAAAACTAATAGGCCTTGTTGCAAAATAAAATGCCTTTTATGCCTGCAGTTCAGCCAGGTTACACATTATCTAAGTCAGAGAAACAAGAAATAATGAAGTTTGTGTTAAACAGAGAAGTGTTTTCAGATCTACCTTTCAGAATAGACCTGATTGCGACTATTCTAGTGGGAAATGGTTAACTTAAAGCCTTATGAAATACTAGAGGAATAGAAAAAAAAATCTGTGATAGAGGCAATTTCTGTGATGCTTAAGATGAGGTGACAGAGGAGTCATCAGTGAGTGGAATAACCCAATAGTAGTAGTCCCAAAGTCTAACAGAATGTACAGGTCCTGAAATGATTTTAGAAAGCTGAACAGCATTCCAAAATTTGACAGCTACCTAATGCCTAGGGAACTCACACAACAGTTGAGGAAATTACAATTCTTGGCCACATTAGATATAGCATAGGGACATTGGCAGCTTTTACTGCTATTGGTAGATATGGCTTGTGTTCTCACTTTGTTTGTTTAGTTATTGCAATTTATGTAACTGTGCACTGGGGCTGAGCCTGAAAATGGTCTCTGTGGACCAGTGCATTGCCCTGCTTAGTAAATATACACACATGCACATACATACATAAGTACATGCATGCATATGTACATATGTACACAGGGGTCCCCTTCAGTAGATCAAACGTTTATAAGTTCGAACCACATATGGCCGAGACCATATGTTCGAACTTGTAAAAGTCCTATCTGACTGAATGGAGATCTCCGTACAGAGTGGAAAGGGAAGATTTCCCATTTCCGCAATGTAGTTCAGTCTTGGAGTTGGTATATTTAAGTAAGGGGGGTGTGGGGGGTGCAGGGGAGTGTAGCCCCCTGCTATAGACATTATGAGTTTGAACATATGGTCTCGGCCATATGTGGTTCGAACTAGTAAAAGTTTGATCTACTGAAGTAGATCCGTACACAGATACATAAACATATGAAGCCAAAGAGAATGATAGCTTTTCAGTACCTAAGGTCTATTTTAGTATAATGGACTTCCTTTTGGGCTACACAGTACCCTTACAACTCTTAAGAGACTTATAGAAAGAGTCATAAAAATCACATTTCGTGCATGCTGCTGCTTATGTAGATAATGTGTTAATACATTAAGGAGATTAACACTCTCATGTAAATGAGGTCCAAGATGTACTAGTCTCTCTGAGATAAGTTGGGTTTCCTCTCAGTATTTCTAAAAGAAAATTAGGTATGATAGAGGTAAACTATTTATGATAATTAATTGGAAGGGTGATTATTAGGCCCCAGAAAGGATAACCTAAACCTGGGAGGAATTGGCCCATTGCCAGTACTAAGAATCACTTGAGAGCATTCTTGAGAGCAGTTGGTTATTATCAAAAATTTGTAACCCACGTTGCCTCAATAGCTTGCTATCTTAAAGATTTGGCAAAAGAAAAGATTAACTGAACATTAGAGTCTGAACAGAATACTCTGCTGAAAGCCCATCTTAACATCTCCAGATTTCAGCAGGCCTTTCGTAGTATGCAACAGTGGTAGGCCAAAGGGCAGTTTTGCCACAGACCTTTAAGAAAATCCCATGTTTTTTTTTTTTTTTTTTTTTTAACAGAAAACTGAGTAGAGCAGAAACCAAGCATTCTACCACTGAGAAGGGTGCACATAGCAATTAGGACCTTCTAAACCAAGAATTTACACTTGTTACAGACTGTGACCTACTGCTATGTTTAAGTAAACAACAGGATAGCTACACATAAAAATACAGATGAGCACTTCCCATACAGCATTCATGATGAAACACAGACCAGACTCCACTTGCTGTAAGGTAGATGTTGTGTCTAGGGCTCACAACCCATCTATATGACTTGAAACCAAGAGTTTCCAGTCTGAACATGCTGTCTTGATTCCCACCAGCAACGTATCTCAAAATGAAAAAAACAGTGTGCGAAAATGTTAATTAATATGTCACTGTAAAAAGTGATCTAAACATTATGAAGGCATACTGTAAATAAACATGTTGCTTTAAAAAAATATGTATTGCTATATATTTGACAGAAAGGAAGCCAGCACAGTTCAATTAACTGGTCTTTAGTAGACAGCGTAGTTTATACAGCTGTCAATAATTTCATAAAAACTTTAATAAAAAAATAAGAAAGCAATAATGCCTGACAGGGTGTGTGTAATGTGCAAGTAACGCCTGCCCAGGGGTGTTATGAGACCTCTACATCCCCTGGATGGCATTAATAACACATTAACATACACCCTGGAGGGCTTTATTGTGCTTTGAGAATGGTCTCTCTATAAAATTGTTGTCTTTTACTTGCTTATTTATTTTGAGTGGCCTCCAAAAGACATGCGTGAATGGGTGTGCCTTCGCTGAAGGTTGGGCATCGGGCTTGCAACTCGGCACCATAAAAAAAAAAAAAAAAAAAAATCAACTGCCAATCATTAGCGGACCGGAGTTCCACTGTGGCGATCCCTAACCAGGAAAAGCCAAAAAGACAAAGAACAACTTGCATATTTATTTTTTAAGTACTATATTATTTTTTTTTATATTTTTAATATAAAATAGTTCCCCCTCCTACTGTTTCAAACTTGTTGTAGTATATGTTAATGGTGTTGGAGGAAGCATTTTACATCAAACATATATATAAAACAATATAGTCCTAAAAAAATAATAAGCAAGTAAAACACAACAATTTTACATGCAGCCCATTCTCTCTCTCATACACACATACATAGTCTCTTCTGCTTTCATACACATACGTATATGCATACAGTCTTCCCTGCTTTCATGCACACATTCACTCACACAAGATCAGTCTCACCCTCTTTCTCAATCTCTTACAGTCTCCATCTGCTTTCATACACACATTCAGTCTTACTCTCACTCTTGATCTGTCTCACAGTCTCATCTGCTTCCATACATGCATACACTCACACATCACTCTCACTTTCTTTCGATCTCTTTCAGTCTCTCTCTCTTTCATGCATACATTCATGCACACGTGCAGACAGAAACATAAACACACACTTTTCTGTTTCGCTCCATCAATCGCTGTCTCTCTCTCTCTCTTACTCTCATGCATGCATACACTCTCACATATACATGCTTTACTTTAATTTTTTACTTTTTATATTTTACACTTGCTAAACAGCAAAAATCCTGCTTAGCAAGTATAAAATAATGGGTCGCTCATTCTCACTTTCAATGACATGCGCACTTACACTCAAACAGAGACATAAACACATGCACACATACCTTTTTGTTGTCTTTGTATTTTTGTTTTTTATATTTTACACTCACTGAGCAGCAAAAGCACTGCTTAGTGAGCATAAAATAATGATGGCCATTCCGTTTTCTCAGTCCGAGCTCCACGGCAGCTTAATATGCTGCCATTAAGTAGCAGACTTGATTTTCAGCAGGCATTACTTGTAGATTAATACCCTGCTGGACAATGTTCATTCTCCAATCAGGGTACTGATGTACAGTAAGCCCATTGTCTAACAATAAATAATACGTACAATAAGCAATTTCATCCTAACAGGAATTTATCATTCTGTGCACAAATTTAAAAACTCAGTGAACTTTGCTAGCAGTCATATGGCCAATCAGATGATTAATGTTGTAATTTTCTTCCTTTCAGTCTTATCTTTCAAATATATTCTCTCCATTCCAGAATGTCGTCTAATGTCTGCTAACCATGATGATAAATTAACATATTTTAGAACTGCAACTGTAAAAGAACTATCAGAATATATTAAATTATGTCTAAACAAAGCATTCCTTGCATCATTTGTACTGGTAGCATGTATATCCACATTTGTAATTTTCTGGAGTTTCTTCCTATACAGAATCCTCAACAAACTGTAAAACATGCTACATAAATAGCATTTTTGCTGAGCGTGAAAAAACATCAGGAGTGCAGTAATAATGTCATTTTAAAACGTTTATGTCATTGGTCATTAAAAGCACTCATTGATTACACATTCTCATCCCAGCACCTTTCCTTTAGCAGCAAACTTTAATATCTAGTAAATATTTTATAGTTCTTCCATTCTAAACAAAACTTGGGTCAGTGCCCATTGTCATAGCCATAACTGGGAACCCAAAAAGAACTCAACAGTTATTTTCCATTAGTTTCTTGCATATAAAGAATTAATTAACTTGATTGCTAATGAGGTTTCTTTTGTTGTTTATACCATGCATATTTTTCCTTTTTTCTGAAGCTAAGATGTGAGGTTTATATTCATCTTTTCCTTCATTTACAACTAATGTAACTTGATTTTCTATAACTCTGTCACTCTTATCACTGGATAGCTTCTCTTTAAAAGAATCTTTTAAAATGGATGATCTACTGGCCCTTATCAACTTACCTCTAACAATATTTGATTTTAACCATACAGAGTACATGCTATTATACTAGCAAGTGATTTATGGACTTACGCATTGTTTGACTACACTGTGTTGACACCGACAGCTGATTTAATTTCTGTAGCCTCTGTTGAGTGAGGGTAATGAACAGTTATTAAATTCTGTGTAGTGATTTATTATGGCTGATTTTGGTTCCAGTGTTTTATTGTACCGAAAGTTTTCAAATTATAATTTCTAGATGTTAATTTCAAATAATTGCTTTTATTCCTGAGGAATGTATTATTTTCCTACAATCTTCTCACCTTAGCAACTAATTCAGGTTGAGCATGATCCAAAAATCTTTATTTTTCTTGCTAAGTTGAATTATTTTTAGAAATTGTGTCATCATATTCAGATTATTCATCTCAATGTTATTAGTATTCCCTGATACAGTTTGAAATGATTTCAGTTGTTTAGTAGCTTCATAAGTTTTAGAAAAATAGTGATCAACAGTCTATTAGTTGAAGCCGTTGTTTCAATTGTCTGAGTTGGGTTAGTGATGGCCTATGAACACAAAACAACTGCTCCAGTTCTCATTGCATCCTAGGTGGATGGTTTAATGATGCATGAAAATTAAATTCAACACACGTTTACTGATACCCTGTATCACCCAGATTTGATTCTGTCCACAAGACAGTACTTTCTTCAGACACAATTCAATCAGGTGGGGAAGATTTTTTTTTTTTTCAAACATTTCTTCTTCTTCTTCTTCTGTTGTGTCATATTAAAGGATTTGGAAGCATACTACTTAATTACTTTGTTATTTGATCTTATCTTTTGAGTGCCAAAAAATCAACTATTTTGTCTTTGAGAGAGTGTAAATATTTGGTAGATTGCATATATGAAAAAGTCTGAAGAATACGCTATTTACTTTTTTCTAGTAAGCTAAGTTTTCACAGAATTAATTGTTAAATTAAAACATACCCCACACTGACTCGTCCCCTCCACTACTAACAATAGCTATCAAAATTCAGAAAGACAAGGAATGTTGAAGTTTTCATATCCAAAATAATCCATAGCTTAAGCACAAATATCATGAGTTCTAAACACCCCTATTTTGTGGCTCGCATTCATGCTAGAAAATACTGAAGTACAGGTGATGTGAAATTTACTGTTAATGAAGATAAACAAACACTGAAAATCTTTTGTTATTCCATGTAAAAAGTAAATATGTGATATATTGTGTAAATGTGTCCTTTGTGAAAATTCACATATATAAGAAATCTTTAGGGTACTTACGTATTATCGCAACCAGATTTTAGCGATAATACCACTTGCTTCCTGATATCGAAATCTGACTGTTTTTGTTGTACAAATGTCAGCAAATGTCTTTTCTTTCACAGTGAAGGTTGTTTTAAGACAGGTTGTCAAGAATAATGGAGAAAGTCAGTGTGTCACTGTGGCTGTGTGCACTTTACTACCAGCATGTGTGAGGCTATCTCATTTGTGCATTAATGGTGCTTGCAGCCACATCAACAATAACTTTTCACGCTGTTCTTCATAACCCTTCTTAAAACCACCTTTTCTCAAAAACAATCCTTTTTTTCTTTCTTCCTTGTCAAAGTGTGTGTCACAATACATGTTTTAGATTCAGTAGGACTCCAAATGGTGAGGAGGCCTCCCTCTGTGTGTTTTAATCCTAGAAATGCATCTTAAACTAAGCAAAATACTATGTTGTATGAGTCTCAGGAAAGCTGTGATACCTAAAATCCAAATGCAATTATGACCGTTATTCATCAGCATTTGCTGCCACGAAAAAAAAGGAATGTTCAGCGGGCGGACTTTCAATAAGCGACATGCTGCTGGCAGTAAAGTGCATAAAGGAATAACAGCATGTTTATTTTTGCATTTTATTGAAAACACTCCCAGAAAAAAACTGTATTGTTAAAGGAAACACACTATATGACAGTTATAAACCACTAATGGTCAGATGTCGATATCTGGAAGCAAGTGGTTTTACCGCTAAAATCTGGTTGCGATAATACTTAAGTATCATCTTTACAAGTGACTTTCAACAAGAGAGTAGTAAATATATAAACATTACATAAAATGCTTTTACAAAATAAAATGGACATAATGTAGTGAAACTTCTCTGCATCTGCATTGCACTAGAATGCTCTAAAAGTCCACACTATCTCTTTCCTGACACAGTCTAAAATAGTCAAACTGTAGGAACAGCCAAAAAAAAAAAAGGGCAGCAAAAAAAGACAGTTCTCCACCAGGTCAGGACCAGTCAACCCATGCTGAAGGAAGTAAAATCCACTCAGTAATCGTACATGAGTTTATTGTAGGAAATAATTCCCAAAAAACAAGACTGGGTAAGTTCTTTCATCCACCACAACACTGGACTTTATCAAACTATAGTGCTTCACCAGTTAGAGTAGTTTAAATAGTACAATCAATTAACTAAAATCAATTAACACTTCTTAAAGCAACCCATTAAACTTTGTCATAATTAGAACTTGTAAATGAATCGTCAAATAAAAAATACAGTACTTAAATCCCAAGTAATACAATAAAAAATAAATAATGAAATATTACATTTAAAAACCTAAAACATAGATTTTTATAAGTCATGTGCTATGTCTTTTAAAATAGGTTCTATAGAAAGGTGTTCATTAATACCTGGAGGCCTGTTGGCCCCCAATTTCAGTTGCCACCTGAGTTCACTTCTACATATGTTGTTACCCCAGTCATCTCCTCTTGGGTCCTTCTTACTAATTTCTAAATTACCAAAATTAAACCTGGCTACACCAGTGCATACCAAGGTGTGCTTAAATAAAGCATTGTTAATTGTTTTGTTAGCTATAGCATACTGGTGTTCATATATACGTTTACTTAATGGGATAGGTTATTTTGAGCACAAAAATGGAAACTGGCTAGGCTTAAAATGGCCTGCAAGGGCAGCTCGCCTAGTACTTAACTATGCACCTATAAAAATTATCCATGTACATATTCATTGGGTTTGCTTTCCTTAAAAATTGGTCCAATATGCCAACTCTTCAGAGTGTTTGCCTGTACCAGGGTGCTTCTTCCTTGACCAAAACTTCATTAAAATGATAGCTACTTCCTAAGATCTCTGCCAATATCCCAACATTTTATTCTGCACATCCTGTGGTCATTCAGTTCTTCTTTTAGCAATACATAAGTGCATCATATA
Organism: Protopterus annectens; assembly: GCF_019279795.1. Classification (NCBI taxonomy): domain Eukaryota; kingdom Metazoa; phylum Chordata; order Ceratodontiformes; family Protopteridae; genus Protopterus; species Protopterus annectens. Next base: position 1,058,588,674 of record NC_056728.1, on the reverse strand, counting down.
TGTAGTACATTTGAATATGTCATCTTACCAACATCATCATGTGGTAGTATGAATCTGGAGTGCATGGTACTTTCCAGCAATGTTTTTTTTACAACGTAGCTTATGGACTTGTTTAATACCACATACTGTTTCATTTCATGTCTGTGCTGCTGTTCATTTATTTTGCTTAGCCTGTCATTGTGTGTCATACCTGGTTAGGCTGTTTACTCATCAGCCCAGTTGCTGTTTTATGGCTGCCATCTTTGTTTTCATTGCTTTGTCTCTGTGGGATAAATAAATAGGAACATTTGACATCATAGCTACTGGAAACACGGATATGCACTTGCTTTGTATTGTGCAGATTGCAAAGATATATGCAATGTACTGTGAAATGGTGTCATACCTCATGTCATCCATATGCAATACTTGCATAGACTTTGTATGCCCTACGCCAGTTGGTTAGCTTGTGCTATGCCCATGTATACAAAAACAGCATCCAGTCCTCCTCTGATTTATTTTCCCAGTCACATGCAGGATCTGTATGCCAAAATTGTAGCTGTAATGATGTTTCAAGTGTGCTCTACTTGGACCTTGATATTCCATGTGTGTAATACCATCTGATCCTGTGTATCATTCATGTCAACATCAATTGTCATGTGTCATTGGCAAGGAAATTGATTTACAGCTAAAAAATGAAGTTCTATCTTCATGAACTGAAGTTCCAAGAATTAGTATGGATTATTAAATCTAAATCGCATTCATTATTCTGATTGGCTTGTGTGTATGTGTATATACAGACATACATATGTATATATATATATATATATATATATATATATATATATATATATATATATATACATGTGCGTGTGTGTGTGTGTGTGTGTATATCTATATATATATATATATATATATATATATATATATACAAACAGAATTAAAACATACAGGATTAAAATATATTCTGTATAAAGAATGGTGACTAAAATGAACTGACAGTTTTGCAAGTAGTGAATAAAATGCACTCATGGTATTAGCTGCATTGCTCAGAGGGATAAAACCCTGACTGTCACCCAGATGACTGGAGACTGACAAGCACACTCACCAATGAATGGGCCAACAAGGGAGAGAAGGAGGGATTAGATGATACTGACTCTCCCATGGTGCAGAAGAGTAGGCAGTCTGGTGCAGTTTATGGGACATATGTTTGGTTTTGCTTAACTGCTTCCACCCAGTAGACTTCATTGAACATACTCAGAAGATACATACATATATACAGAGGAAGCCATAGCAGGCCTTCAGAGTATAAGCAAACATTTCAGCCATCATGGAAAAGACTATGGCCAGACAATGAAAAAATCTCACACAACAGACTGCGGGGCACACCTCACTGGTTCTCACCCTTGTGATGATGAAAAATATGTGCCTGGTCATGGAAGGGCTTCATAATTGGCAGGCTAGGGACAAGAAAAAATAACAAAATATGAAATATAAGTTATAATGTATGAATATTCTGTGTGACAGTTAAAGTTTTTGAATTTTATGAAAGTAATTTTCAAAGGAAAATGGAAAACCAGTGTCTTTGGTCACTGTTTCTTGTCACTCTCCATATGTATTTAAGGCACAAGTATATGCTGTGTGGTAATTTAGTTTTGTCTATGCATTCATTTTCAGACATGATTTGCTTTATAGCATTTCAAAATACAAGTATACCTGAAATATGTTGACTTTAAGAAGAGTTATAAAACAGATTGTGTCCAAATCTGCTGCTGGACTTCCTGTCATCCACTGAAATGCTATTTCTTTGTAATTTATGCTGGCCAGCCATATGCATGGACCACTTGTTGCTATGCCACAATCTGCAAAATGGAGTCACTGTCTCCTACACATCATCTTTGTCAATAGCCCTTTGAACATCATTACATTCTTGAGGATTTACTGCTCAGCTCTTTGCCTGAACTGAAACGTAGTGAATGCCACTGGAAATGTTTCCTTTCTCAAATCACAAAGTATTTAACACTGTTGGTGGATTACTGATGGAGCACCTTTTACAGCTGTTGCAGTCAACTGACCCAGGAATGTTTATTTGTAAACTTACATTTGAACTTCATGAGACATTATTATGTTGAATTGAGAGAGAGGGAGAAATCCAAAATACTGAAAGGGCTCTGTAAGTAAGCAAACAGAATGGATAAGCTATTACAATGACCCATGGATGGGGTACTCAGAGATATGAATGTGGTTTGTGGAAAATGCAAAAACCAGGAAAAAGGGAAGATTAGTATGAGTATGGCTACATAAAAATGTGTGGTCAGTTATTGGGGCAAAGGATACGGACACATGATGTGGAAAGGAGGCAGTGTGGTGGTGTATAAGGCACAGAACAGAAATAAATTAAAATGGATTTGGCAGAAGAAGTTCAGAAGGAAATATTTTTTTAGGTACAGTGGAAAGCAGCAAAGAAGAACAGGCGTGGACTGTGTGAGCTTTGCTCTAAAGGGATCATACAAAATTTGAAAAACAAATGATGCATCGAATGAATGAATAAATAATGTTCCACATTCACATTGCTTCAGTGGTATGCACAAACCCACAATGGCAGCTTGCCAGAGCTCAGAATTCCCTCTCCTTACCTTCTATGATAGGGGATTGACATTTTTTCAGTCTTCTAGTGACAGCTATAGGAATCTCACAGGTGAATCTCCCAAGCAGCCTGCATTGGTAGATTATATCTTCCAGACTCAGATAAGACCCTTTTAGGACCTCCCATTCATCTTTATTATTATATACTTGCTATTTTTTTCTAAAAAATCTATTTATCTATATAGTTATGTATATAGATATAGCTGCGACAGTATTTAATAATATTCAGCTTATGTTTATGATTGTTTTTATTAAGTTACAATGAGGAAACGTTTCATTAAGTTGATCAGCCAATTCATTTATGGTTAGTGTTATTGAATAAAAATGTTTTCAAAATTGTTTCAGATTAAATGCATGTCAGTCGGTTGTGCTGGGTTAGATAAAAGCAAGTGACGTAAGTTTGTATGAATGAACTTGGAAAATGTCCTTAGGCATTCTTTATATGGGATGAAAGTGCTTAGTTCTATGTAATCATATGTTTTTATATAGACAACAAACAATCATTTTCTAAATTATCATTCATTTTTTGCACGAGTGGTGAACCATTGATGGATTCTCACTGGCACTTTTTTTTACTTTAGTTTGTAATAGTATTTGTTGTCAGTCAACTTTAGCGAAGAGGAAATGGCAGGAGGACAATGCTTCCAAACCAAATTAAAGAAGTCCCTTTTTCAAAAAGCATCAAACCTCTTCCAAAGAATATCTATACCAAGAATCAAGCATCCTGTTCCTTCCTCTTATTCCTCCTTCCCTTTCCATTTCCCCCAGGCTTTCACTCAAGCCACCAAACTGGCCACGAATAGTGACAGACAAATAGGTGCTGGGAATAATCAGATAGGATAATCTAGTCAGTGGACAGAAAATAAACCCCACCAGCACCTGCAAACCCAGACACATCTGTTTACTCCAGTGCTCTTACACATGTTGAAAGCAGGGGTTATTGAACCAGTTCACAAAAAGGAAAAGGATTTTACTCCAATATGTTTTTGATACCCAGTGGAGACCAGTGCTAGATTTTTCTTACCTAAATGCCTTTCTGAAAGAGCCAAAATTCAAAATGGTCACTCTGCAGATGGTCCAACCCCTGTTTCTGGACCACAGTTTCTTGGTGACCTTAGATCTGAAAGAAGTTTATTATCACATTCCAGTTCCTTCCAACATTAGGAAATACCTGAGATTTACTGTGTATCTGACTAATGTTATCAGTTTTCTGCATTACCCTTTGGGCTATCTGCTGCACCTCTAGTATTCAAAATGTACCTGTCTCCAGGAATTGCTTACTGGAGGACCCAGGGCATCCACATGTTTCTTTATTTAGATGACTTGCTGAATTGTGCAGTCTTTTTGCAGGTGTTTAGACTCATCAGACAAGGTCTCAACCATTCTCACCTGGGCTTCAAGTTGAACTTACAAAAGTCCTGTCCTGTCTCACATCCTGTCAGAGAATTGCCTTCCTGAGGCATGTGATAAACAGAGAAAAAAGAATGGCTTTTCTACCAGAAGGCAAAGCACTGACATATTAGAACATTTTTAGGGATTTTTCTCCTTAAGAAGCTGCCTTTGCAACAGAGTTTCTCAAACTTCTAGGCATCATAGTATTGGTGATCCTTATGATACCATTAGCCAGAATCCTTCTATGAAAAATTCAATGGTACTTAAAAAATGTTGGTCCCACAACCTGAACCCCTTAACATTCCAGGTACCAGTAATGGAATTTGTGAAATGAGAGTTACAGTGGTGAAGAGATCAGCTGTTTCTCAATCTAGGCTTGCTTTTCTCTCTCCAAACCACAGTTCAATCAATCCCGATAGACTCCTCAGACTTTGTATGGGGCACAGTGTCCAGGGGAGCTCATGTGAAAGAAGGATGGGGTCTTCTGGATGTTGCAAAGTGCACAAACATCGAAGAAATATTTGCAGTGATTTAGGCCATAAAAGTTCTTCACCACTTATGGTCTTCAGTTCCTCTTTTAGTGGTCACAGACAACACCACAGTCATGTGGTACATGAACAAACAAGGGAGTGCAAGCTCATACTCCCTTGGCTGGTTGGCAGTGATGGCCCGAGAGCCTGCCTTATAGCATTTTCTGATGCTTCAGGCCTTATACATCCCATCAGAGTAAAACATAGTGGCAGACAGAGATACAGAAAGACTAAGCATATCCCAGATGGATACTCAAAAGTGGAAACTCAAGAATGAGGTCTTCTTTCTTGTGCTTGCCCTGAGAGGCTGTCTATCACCCTTTGGACTCTTCTTGGCCAGTCATTATATTAAAACCTTCTAACTGGATAATTGAATATTTTTTTCTTGGAAGCCAAGCTGGTATAGAGTTCTTCTTGAAATTTTCCCTCTCTATACTGGGTCTTAAATGTCTGCAAGACCATAAACCCATCCTTAGTTGTAATGTACTCCTAGTAAGTTAGTCTGTCCAAATGTCTGAGTTTTCTGGTTATGCTTATCTTAAATAGTCCCGAAATGAGAAACTTGTAGATGAGCATCATGTCTGTTTTCCAGGTTAAGCAGTTTAATTTCTTAAAGGCTCGGTTAACCTGTTACATTGCCCTGTTAGAAAGCTGTAGTGTTGGGCATGGTAGATGTCCCCTGGTGTTGAATATGGATCAGTGAAAACTTTCCAAGGGATCTATCTTACTGACTGGCTAAACTCTCTCTTGCTGTCTTTCTCCAGCAACTGTCCACTACAGGTGAGAAGGTGAAAGAAGACATTGAAAAACTTGTCTCCTTGTCCAAGATAACTGTCTAAGTCTGGGGCCCTACCCTCCCCCCATATAGCCAGTTGGGGTAAGTATATCCTAAACTATTATGGCTTAGTGCTTGCCCAAATAAATTTTGGAATGACGTGGTTTAGACTCTTGTATAGTTCCTGGCCTGGGATCAGAAGTCCCTGTACAAAGTAAACTAGCAATGGTAAAAGAAATCAGTTTACTGTTTGGGATTGATATGTCATACCTAGACAAATGCTTTCACATTTTTAACCCAGTCTAATGCCTAAGTTACTATATCCCTTAATGCTAACTCTGCTGAGATCTTCAGCTAAGGGGCTAATTTTATATCTAGATACAGTATCCAGTCCATATTCAACAGAAATAGGTATCTACCAGTTAATTCTTCTGACAGTGCAAAGTTTACTCCCAGGGCCCTAGCTTTGTCCATATTAATATTATAACCTCCCTGGTTGGATCTGACCACAAACTAATCACCTTTGAAATTCACATCCCAACCCACCCCCCACCCAACCCCGCAAAGGTAACCACAGTGAAAGATTTCTCCAAAGTTAACTTTGGGCTCCTAAAAACAGAGGTGGTTAACTTCACGGCACCAATGAAAATGGAGAATAGTTGCATGACTGCCGAATCATACACCAATGCACTGTACAAACATGTACACAAATACATGGATCTCGCCATACCCAATAGAACCAAGACATTCTCCTCAAAAAAAAGGAAGCCAATCTGGTGGTCCTCTGCCATAAACAAACTCTACAACAAAAGGAGAAAACTGATGTGGAATAAGGTGAAGTCCCAAGACTGGAAAACTCCCTTATCAGCCTCAACAAAAAGTAGGAGATCCCTCATCAAATCCTCTAAAACAGAATTGCAACAGATAATAAAGACAACCTCAAGGCCTTCTATAGTTATGTAAAGAATCTGCACGACAATATCCAGATTTGCTCTAAGCTACTGCACAATGGTACCTCCTATACCGAGCCAAAAGATATTGCCAATATATTGGCCAACAGATTCAGTGCCAATTTTACCCCCTCCCCCAAAGGACCAATCACAATACCAGTAGATTGTCAGACACCCAGTATTACTGCTGCAGAAGTTAAAACAGCACTGCCCAAGGCCAAGAATACAGCTTCTATGTGACCTGACAATATCCCTGGCAGTGTTCTACATACACTACATAGTGAACTGGCACCTCACCTGTGTGCCCTGTTCATTCACAGCCTCATAGCCGGCCTTAGGTATAGGCCAACTAGGCAGTCACCTAGGGCGCCACTCTAGCAGGGGTGCTTTTTTAGTATTTATTTATTGTAGGTAGACCAGGATGGGGGCACTAGGTATTGTGGTGGAGGGCGCCATGGAGCCCTTTTGCCTAGGGCACCAGTTGACCTAAGGCCACTCCTGCCTCAGGCTTTGCCCCTACTGAATAGTGCACTGATACAGTCATCCCTCTCCACAAAGGAGGAGTAACTACAGACCCTGAGAACTATCACCCCATTAGCCTGATGAGTCTGATATGCAAAGCCATGGAATGCATCATCACGGACCTAGGGAGATGCACACAGGTGGATTATATCCTATGCAGGAGGGCCAGTTTGAAGGAGATTAAAGATTGTAAAGTGGTGAAGGGGGAAAGTGTAGTTAGCAGCATAGAATGGTGGTCTGTAGAATTACATTGGTGATCAAGAAGAGGAGGAGGAGTGTGAGGGCAGCACCAAGGATCAAATGGTTTAAATTGAAAAAGGGTGATTGTGAGGTGGAGTTCAGAGAAGAGTTAAGACTGGCACTGGGTGGCAGTGAAGAGTTACCAAACAGCTGGGTAACTACAGCAGAGCTGGTAAGGGAAACTGCTAGAAAAGTGCTTGATGTGACATATGGACAGAGGAAGGAGGACAAGGAGACCTGGTGGTGGAATGAGGAAGTACGGGAGAGTATACAGAGAAAGAGGTTGGCGAAGAAGAAGTGGGATTGTCAGAGAGATGAAGAAAGTAGATGAGATGCATGGCAAAGTGAGAGGTGGCAAAGGCTAAAGATAAGGCTAATGGAGAGTTGTATGAAATGCTGGACACTAAGGAGGGAGAAATGGACCTGTCCCGACTGGCTAGACAGAGGGTCCGAGCTAGGAAAGATGTGCAGCAGGTAAAGCTGATAAAGGATAATGAGGGAAACGTACGTGAAGAGAGTGTGTTGAACAGATGGAAAGAGTACTTTGATGAATGAAGAGAATGAGAGAGAGAGAGAGAGAGAGAGAGAGAGAGAAGGTTGGATGATGTGGGGATAGTGAATCAGAAAGTGCAACTGATTAGCAAGAAGGAAATAAGGTTAGCAATCAAGAGGATGAAGAATGGAAAGGCTCTTGGTCCAGATGACATACCTGTGGAAACTTGGAGGTGTTTAGGAGAAATGGCAGTGGAATTTTTAACCAGTTTATTTAATGAAATCTTGGAAAGTGAGAGGATGCCTGAGGAGTGGAGAAAAGGTGTTTTGGTACTGATTTTTAAGAATAAGGGTGATGTGCAGAGCTGTAGTAACTACAGTGGGATAAAACTGATCAGTCACAGCATGAAATTATTGGAAAGAATAGTAGAAGCTATGTTAAGAAGAGAGGTGATGAGTAGTGATCAGCAGTATGGTTTCATGCCAGGAAAGAGCACTACAGATGCGATGTTTGCTCTGAGAGTGTTGATGGAGAAGTACAGAGAAGGTCAGAAGAAGTTGCATTGTGTCTTTGTGGACTTAGAGAAAGCATATGACAGGGAGCTTAGTGAGGAGTTGTGGTATTGTATGAGGAAGGTGGGAGTGTCAGAGAAGTATGTAAGAGTGGTACAGGATATGTACAAGGGTAGTGTGACAGTAGTGAGATCTGCAGTGGGAGTGGCAGATGCGTTTAAGGTGGAGGTGGGATTACATCAAGGATCACTTCTGAGCTCTTTCTTATTTGCAGTGGAGATGGACAGTTTGACAGATGAGATCAGACAGGAGTCCCTGTGGACTATGATGTTTGCAGATGATGTTGTGATATGTAGTGAGAGTAGGGAACAGGTTGAGGAGACCCTAGAGAGGTGGAGATATGCTCTAGAGAGGAAAGGAATGAAGGTCCGCAGGACTACGGCAGAATATATGTGTGTGAATGAGAGGGAGGACAGAGGAATGGTGAGGATGCAGGGAGTAGAAATGGCGAAGGTGGATGAGTTTAAATACTTGGGATCAACAGTTCAGAGTAATAGTGAGTGTGGAAAAGAGGTGAAGAAGAGAGTACAGGTAGGATGGAGTGGGTGGAGAAGAGTGCCAGGAGTGATTTGTGACAGACGAATACCAATAAAAGTGAAAAGGAAGGTCTACAAGAGGGTAGTGAGACTAGCTATGTTATATGGGTTGGAGACAGTGGCACTGACAAAAAGGCAGGAGTCAGAGCTGGATTTGGCAGAGTTAAAGTTGTTAAGATTTGCACTGGGTGTGACGAGGGTAGACAGGATTAGGAATAAGTATATTAGAGGGTCAGCCCAGGTTGGACAGTTTAGAGACAAAGCCAGAGAGGTGAGATTGCATTGGTTTGGACATGTGCTGAGGAGGGATGCTGGGTATATTGGGAAAAGGATGTTAAGGATGGAGCTGCCAGGTAAGAGGAAAAGAGGAAGGCCTAAGGTAAGGTTTATGGATGTGGTAATAGAGGACATGCAGGTGGCTGGTGTGACAGATCAAGATGCAAAGGACAGGAAGAAATGGAAACAGATCATCCACTGTGGCAACCCCTAATGGGAACAGCTGAAAGAAAAAGAAGAAGTGAATCTCCAAACTCTGGATCCCAGACAGTTTGGTTTTGTGAAGGTTAGATCATGCCTGATCAACTTGGTTGACATATTTGAGTCAGTCACCATAGCTGTGGATGAAGGCATGGTGGTTCATACAGCCTACCTTGATCTGGCCAAGGCCCTTGATACCCTTCCCCACTTAGTAATCATAGAAAAACTCACTATGCTGGGCATCAACCCCTATATCACTAGGTGCATTGCAAACTGGCTCACAGATAGAACCCACAGTGTGAAAGTAGCTGACTCCAAGTCAGACTGCTGACCAGTCACGAGTGGGGTCCCACAGGGTTCGGTCCTGGGTCCTCTCCTGTTTGGCATCTACTTCTCTGACATCCAGGCCAACACGAAGGGACTCTGGCTGACAAACTTCGCAGACAATTGCAAGTTGGGAGCTATTACTAACTCTCCAAGTAATGTTGACATCCTAAAGAAAGGCCTCACTGAGACCAACGACGGGTGTCAGAACCATTGCCTTAAGCTCAATGCCAAAAAATGTGTTGTCAACTCCTTTGGGAAAAACCCAGCTCCCATGAATTACCACATCGATGGTAGTCCACTGAACACAGAAGGTGTTATAAGACATTTGGGAACACAGGTTGACAGCAGCCTCTCTTTTGACCACTAGATTGTCACTGTAGTCATAAAGTCCTTCTATGTGGTACATCTCGTTACTAAGGGTTTTGCATCCAGGAAGAAAGACGTCATCGTCTTCCTCTACTCTTCCCTCATTAGGAAATCATTGAGTACAATGCCCCATTTGGCATGTACCTCGCTAGACACATGCAACACTTGGAAAGGTCACAAAAGTACCTCACAAAGAGAATCCTAGGCCTTAAACACTTATTTATTTTACATTTGTTAACCGGGAAATTCCGACTGGACCAGGTCCATTTTCAGCGGAGGCCCGGGGAGAAAAGCTCCAACATCAATTTACACAAATACAGTACATATGTATATACAGTACATACTTGTCCTATATGGACAGACTCAAAGCACTCCAACTATTCTCTGTCTCATATCACCTACTTAGAGGCGATCTCTGCTTGACTTACAAAATCATGTCTGACCCAGCTCTATTAGAAATGCTGCATCTAAAGAAATCCCAATCCCTCCTCACCACACCCTCCAGAGTCCTCAACCTCATTACCACAATCAACAGAACATGCTGGAGGGACAGGTTCATAACCCAGAGACTGCCCATGCTATGGAATAGACTTCCCATACATGTCAAGCAGAGCACTTCACTGGCCCTCTTCATGAGAAATTATGATGAGTGGATGGGAAATAGAAAATTCACCCCGGGGATCACACCAGTGGCTCTACTCAACAGAGGCACTAAGAACTAAGGTCATGTGGAACGATGCCATGGTAATCCTATTGGCTAAGTCTGTAAAGGCTCCAGGGCCATTAGCCTAGTACACACCTATGACCCTATGAATCTATGAATCATCCAACTCTCTGTAAGTGTTTAATTTTTCACACAACACTATTGGGCCATCCTTAGGGTTTACTAGGAAGACCAGTAAATCATCTGCATATAATGCCAGCTTCTTTTTGCTTGTTATAGCCCATGAAAGGCACTAATCTAAGTTTTATGTCTAGCAGGGGGAAGTCATCTGACAGCATTCTTGAGAAATAGATTAGTGTTGTTGCCTGGTATACCAACTCCTTAGTCATTTACATCATGTCTATTCTGGAAAATCGTATAAACCTAGGCAAATAGCATGCATATACATTGGTGGGGTAGTAATACTGACTCAGGTAAGTCTACTATTTCCATAAAATCTAAATATTTTGAATGTATGTGCCCAAAGAAGAAGAAACTGGAAAGAACCTGTGTACTATCAATATCTCCTCCAGTTTAAATACTGTATTCCAATCTCCTACCCAAGCTGAGACTCCCTTTGGAAAACTCACCAGTTCCTCAGTAACTGCACCATCTCCAGCAGAGTCGAGCCTGGTGAAAGGTAAAGGCTGATTATGAATGCTAGGAACCCTTCCAGATAAGCTTTTATTTGTGCATACTTACCCTGTTTGTCCACCTGATGAAATATACTTTGCCACTGAATGCCCCTCCTAAACAGTGTTGCCACTCCTCTTCTATGACCCCTGGGTAGGAGGAGTGTACAAGGACACTATATACAGAAATATATAACTTTTCCTGCATTTCCGAAGTTATGTGTTTCTTGTAGGAATTCCATAGAAGGGGAGATTTGTGTTAGGAATGCTAACAGCATTTTCATTGGGTTTCATAATGTGTTAATGTTCTGTAACATCAATGTAATCATGTATGTATGTACGTATGTGAGAGAGAAGACCATGTTTTAGGCTCAGGCTCTAAGTCCCAAAATGCATTTAACAAATGAACTATCAGAAGGAGAACTAGACAGGTTTCTAATAATACTTGAAATGAGTGTGATATACTTTAGATTCAGGTTGTAAGCTTGAAAACCTTCTATAATTCAATCTGCTACAGCATATTATGGTTCTTTTGTACCTTAAGAACTGAACTTTTACTCTAAAAAAAAATATGGACTAGAACAACTATATAAGGTTATAACAGCTATCTACAGTGACTAAAGTCCAGCACCTCTTCCTTGGATGAGACAGACTGTGTCTAACATTTGGATGAGGGTGGGTGAGCCCGCAAGGCTTAAAAAGGCTTGGATCAAAGTCAGAAGTCATTGAAAATCCCATTGTGCTCATCCTTTCTTTGCTCCTCACCTTCCCTGCTTTTATAAAACAGTCTTAAAAGATCATTACAGCATCTGATTAATTTCGTTTCTCTCAATATAAACAATCTGGGTGTCACTAAATATTCTGTAGATCTTGGGTCTTAAGGAACCTCTGCTGCCTGCAGTTTAACAGTGGGCTTGTGGTTAGGAACATCAAATTTAGACTCAGTTCAGTGAATACAGCCCCGGGGCATGCCACATGGGTAGGCTGCAGCTGATTTCCACCCATTCTTACTGCACTTTGGACATGATCTGCTAGCTCAAGTCCCAGTCTTCTGTTGTTATCCTGCCGTCTTCCTTCCAGGTGTTGATTATCCTGCTAAAAACAAATAACTGCACATTTCCAGGTTTGCCTTGCTCTTCATGGAATGCATGTTAGCACAGGCTTGTAGTGAAGAGAGTTGTTTGGCCATTGGTAGTTACCTTTTGCATCTTGAACTTCCCTGTCAGCAGTGTCTGTGTGGTGTTAAGTGCAATTATAGTTTCCAACTCAATGGTAAGAAATTAAGCATCTCACTGCTTCCATATTGACAAAATAAAGACGGCCTTTTGAGGGGCATGACATTAGCTAACCCCAAGTGTCTCCCTTAATAGATCCCATGTATACTCTGGCAGTGCCTGAAATTGTATAGTGAACTCCCCACAAAGTCCATTATGGAGTAAATAGCAACACCTGGCCACTGGTTGTAACAGCCGTAAACTGCAGGTAATGCTTTAGTTACACAGTACCTGCTCACTCAGCATAGCAAGATTTAATTGTCTACATCTCTCCTCTGGAATAAGGGGAACATGCTCCTTGGTTGTACCAGTAGTTCACAGTGATATTTTGCTGAGCTGACTGCCTGGTGCTCTCAGCATTTCCCATCTGAGATGAGGGGGCTACAGCTTGAATAAGTTTGGCTATAGCTAGCTCAGCAGATTGCAAGGTTGCCAAAGCCCATGGAAGATGAACCTTACATTCCACTAGAAACAGTATTCTGAATTTCCAGCAAACTTGACTGCAGATATATATCACTGGCCAAAAGGCTACTCTTTTAAGCCAGGTATCAGTGGTATCAGTGGAGTAATCATAGTCACATAATACCTCTTGAATCCCCAAGCTTCATGGTCTTGCCTGGGACTACATCAGGGATGGCATGATAACCTTCAGTGAAAAAGATTCAATCCAGACCAGTGCTGGTCTGGACATCTCCAATCTTAGGTGCTGGGGAACAAAAAATATGTGGGCCCACTCTATGTTTATGTCATCCACACCGAGCCCTATCCATAGCGTAATTGGTAATCTCAAGTATTGTATACAGTATAAGCTGTCATCTATCTCTTTCTGTCACTGTCAGGAATCTCTGTGAAATGGAGATTTTTCCATCTACCGAGGCCTTCTAGATCCATTAATTTTGCTTCAATTAACTCCAGTCAGGCTTCCGTGTCTCCTATTCAGTGTTTTATATCCATTAACACTGAATCCTTTGCCAAAAGCTGGTCTGAGTATGAGGTTAGGGCAGTCACTATGTCCATCAATTTCTCATCTACCTTTTCCATATTGAAAGCCATTGTGGAGTTTATATGTTTTAATTCCGTGAACACTTGCTGCAGGCTTATCGGCTGCATATATTCCATCTGTTAGTGTGCTTCAAAGGTAGTAGATGAGTTGTGGTGGCAGACTTTCTGTAGAAAATCCTTGCAGGGCTCTTGCAGAGTTATATTCCCTCTTGTTAATTTTCCTCATCATTAATGAAGCCTCATGAGATTTGTTCCTCTAATTCTTGCTTCTTTATGACTTCATGGTACTTTCTGCATCACACATTCCACATTTGATATTAAGGAAGGGGTGAACCAAGATCAGCACATGCTAGTCTGCCCTCTTATAGGTTCATCGGTTCATACTAGGCTATCTGCCCTAGGGCATTTAAAAGCCTAGCCAGAGTGTGTGTGGCTTTCACCACCCCTTAGGATGAGAATACTATACCCATTAGTTTGCTGTGCCTCTGTCCAGCAGTGATACAGAGATGATTACCGGGGTAAACCTACGATCTCCCATCCACTCGTCAAGATTTCTCTTGAACAGAGTCAGTGAGGGGCTCTGCCTCACATGGACTGGGATTCTGTTCCATAGTGTAGGGAGTCTCTGGGTGATGAATCTGTCTCTCCAGCACGTCCTATTTATATCCGTGTTGAGGTTTAAGTCTCTTGCTCTCGTGGCTCTGGTGGATTTGGATTTTTTGAGGTGGAGCATGTCCATTAATTCCGGGTTGGACATGGCCTTGTATGTCAGGCACAGATCACCTCTGAGCAGACGGTATGCGACTGAATAGAACTGGAGTTTCTTCAGTCGGGCATCGTATGACATATGTTTGAGCCCCTTTATCCTTTTGTTGAGGAACTTTTGGGGTCTTTCCAACTGCTGCAGGTGTCGGGTAAGGTACATTCCGAATGGGGCGTTGTACTCAATAATTGGTCTGATAAGTGAAGAGTACAGGGGTACAATGACCTCTCCTGATCTGGATGTGAATCCCTTCATGATCAGGTGGGCAATGTAGAAGGTCTTCCTAACCACTTTGGCAATGTGAGTGTCAAAAGAGAGGTTACTGTCAACTTGGGTCCCCAGGTCCCTGATAACTTCTTCCATGTTTAATGGATTACCACCTATGTGGTAATTAGGGGTTACCTTGTTTTTCCCAAAGGGTATGACTATACATTTTTTGGCATTTAACTTAAGGCCATGGCTCTGGCACCAGTTATCCATTTCTATGAGACCTTTCTGGAGGATGTCTGTGTCTGATGGAGTGTCAATTATGGTGCCCAGTTTGCAGTCATCTGCAAATTTTGTCAGCCACAATCCCCCTATGTTTGCCTGCACTTCAGAAAAATAAATGCCGAACAAGAGGGGGCCCAGGACTGAGCCCTTGGGGACACCGCTCGTGACCGGCTTAGAGTCTGACATGGCACCAGCAACTCTAACCCTGTGTGTTCTGTCCTTGAGCCAGTTTGCAACCCATCTTGTGACATATGGGTTTACATCTAAGCTGGTGAGCTTTTCTATGATGCCTGAGTGGGGTATTGTGTCGAACGCTTTTGCTAGGTCAAGGTAGGCTGTGTGAACTGCCTTACCCTCATCCATGGCCTTAGTGATTGTTTCGAAAAAGTTGACCAAGTTCAAGAGGCAGGATCTGCCCTTGACAAAGCCAAATTGGGTAGGATCCAGTGTCTGTAGGTCCCCAATGTCTTTATTTATGAGTTCCATTATGATCCTCTCCATAGCTTTGCAGACAAGGCTCATCAAGCTTATGGGGCGGTAATTTCCAGGGTCTGTAGAAGCACCGCCTTTGTGGAGTGGGACCACAGTTGCCGTACACCATTCTTTGGGTACGTATCTTGTAGTAAGGCTAAGATTAAACAGCAGCCTTATGTGTGGGTTTAGTTCCTCATTGAGTTCGTGTAGCACACAGCCGGGGACACCATCCGGTCCCATTGATACTGTGTTTTTTGCTTTAGAGAGAGCAGCTCTCACCTGGGCATCTGAGATGTTTGGGAGGCTAGACTCTGGTGGGATAGATATTTCTCCTTTTGGGAGGGAGGGAGGGAGGGGAGAAATTTGCACTGAACCTGTCTGCCAGTATGTTGGCAATGTCTGTGGGTTCAGTGATTTTTTTATCATTTTGGACTAATTCTGAGCATATCTGGGAGTTTCCACCCAGGTTTCTAACATAGCTAAATAAGGCTTTATGATTGTCTTTTGTGTCATTAGCGATTTTTCTCTCAAAGTTGGCCTTGGATGATTTCATGAGTGATCATAGTTTTTTGCTAGTATTGATCAGAGATGCCTTCCCATTTAGGGATTTTGCTCTGTCATGTAGTAGCTTTCTCCTCTTGTTGTAGAGTTTGTTTATGGCTGGAGTCCACCAGACCGGGCGCCTGCCTTTGGTGGAAAGGGTCTTGATTTTATTAGGGATTGCTTGATCCATACATTCCTGGAGGTGCTCGTAGAAGGCATTTGTAAGGGTTTCAGCAGCGTGGGTTGTGGTTTCCACTGGCTCGGGGGCCTTGAAGGATACCACTCCAGTCTTAAGAAGTGTGAAGTTTGCTTTTGAGAAGTTCTTCACTGTGGTCTTTTTTGCTGGGGGTGGGGGCGGGATGTGGATCTCCAGTGAGATTAATTTATGGTCTGATCTCACCAATGAGGGATATACTTCCGGTGTGGAGCATTTTGTCCCCATGTTTGTGATGATCAGGTCTAGTATATTTTCTCCTCTTGTGGGAATGGTGACTAGTTGTTCCATAGCATTTGAATTTATGAACTCAAGGAACCTTTGGGCTTGGGTGTTGGGGCTTGAGTAATGTTCCCAGTCTATGTTTGGGTAGTTGAAGTCATCCAATATGATGGTGTTTGGAGAGACATTCATACTCTCCAGTGTCTTCAGGAAGGCTGTGTGGGTTTCCTGAGTTTGAGAAGGTGGTCTGTAGCATGTTACAAACTGTAGGGCAGTTTTACCTATGGTTAATTGCACCTGGATGGTCTCCGATGCTTTGTGCGTTGCCACTAACCTGGAGGTGTGGGTATCCTTTATGAATATGGATACTCCCCCTCCTTTTGTGGTTCGGTCCGGATTTTGGGGCCGGAACGCATGATATGAGGTATAACCTGATAGTGCTGGGGTGCTCTCAGGAGCCTTGAACCAGGTTTCAGTCACAGCACAGACATCGATGTTCTCCATACTGAGAACCAGACTGGAAGTCGAGTCTATATTACTTTGGTTGAAGTAACTGCTTTGAAACTAGAAGTGCTGATTGAAATTTTTGGTTGCCATCACCTGTTACAAATGAGGAGAGATGCACTTTAGTTTAATTGAATTTATTTAATAATCTTGCTTTAATAACTAAATATTTTTAAATAAAAAACTGAGGAGAGCTGCATGTTAGTTTCAATGAATGAATAACACAGGCAGATATGGGAATATTTCAAATTTTCTTTTTATGAATGGAAACATAGAGGTTTTTTCAGGTTTAAATTTTTCTATAAATAATGCCATATTCAGTGGGTATATCAATTTGACCCATGCAGAGCAATAAGAAAATATCACCTAGGCTTGGTTTGTAATCTTCAGCAAGTGGTAAGATACAACCTCATGTTATTGTCTACTTCTGGTCGTGCTGTCATTCACGGGGAAGCAACAATGGCCGACAGGCCTCTAAAGTTATAATTAAAATATGGTTGTATGAAACGTTTTGCAGTTCCTTTGAAATGTCTTCATATCATATTAGTGCAGTAGCCCATTTCTGCAAGTAAGAGTTATTGCATCATTTTGATTACTTTGAAATGCCTTTCATTATACATAAGCTTTACTTCTGACCCTCAAAAGTGTGCTCCCAACAGCAGTTCTGTAATTCCTCACAATATAGATCAACTATCATTTTCAGAATGTCTACAGTTCTTACCCCTGTATCTTTCTTCTCCTTTTCATTCTTGGCATCATGTCAACTATTTGCTAACTTGGTCACCTTCCAAGATATTTACAATATTTGTTTACTACAAACTTCCTCAAGGATTCCTTTCCATGCTGCTTTATTTTAATAGTCACTATAAAAGTAATTATGTGCCTCAGTTGTTCATTTAGTTTTTCTAAATATACAACATGTAACGTCCATCAGTTTAAAATACATTAATTGCCTTTTACTCCACCTGAGTAACAAATATCATGGAAGCATATCGTTAGGAATCAAAATGACTGCTTCTTTTATTACTGTAAAATACTGAAATAGAATTGTTGTTTAATAGCAACTTTTTTATTTATCCTTCCCTCAAGAAACAGGCTTTGTTGTTATCTTCCTTATGTTTTCTCAGTAATGTTCTCCATAGCTGGACATTAACATTTGCTCTATTTTTTTATAGTGTGTCATATAAATTCAGAGTAAGCATTAACCTTTATTGTGACAACCCAAATGTTCAAAAAAGGACAGCTGTTCTCAACGAAGTATATTTCTTATTTATATTATGCATGATAATCTGGGCTGGGGCTGTCTAAATGTTTCACAGTCATGGTTTTGTTTTCTGTTTACTTATTCACTTCATCACAATTGGTGATTTTGAAACAAACTCAACTGACATGTAACTTTTATCAGCACTTCTAAACTGAGCTGCATGGTAAGCATTATATTAAAATCACCTGTTCTTATCTATAATAAGTGTTTCGCTCTATTTTTATGTTATTTTTGACTATATATACTGGGAAAGATTGGAATAGCTTACCACAGGCTAGCCTTTATCTAAATTATCTACTCCAGATGAAATGATGCTAAAGGCTTTGATGACAGTTAATTATAGAAGTATTCATATAGCTTCCTTCACCATTTCCCTACATCTTACTTAAATGCAAATTGATATGATTATGGTATCGTTTTTTTGATTCTCAGACCAAAGAAAAAGAAAACAGAACAAAATCTGATTTTTTTACCTTACTTAAATGATGTATTTTTCAGATAGACACCAATTAAACTAAGAGAAAGACCTGATTTTATTATGTACCCTCTGTATATTTTAAATAATGTACAACAACTGCAGAATCTATAAGAAAATTGGAGCCATATGAAAGTGTAAATTCTTAGTAGGTCATGATAATTATTACACCACTGAGTGTATGGATAATAAATACATTATGGTATGTAACTACAATATCTGTTTAAAGTAACAATCTGTGGGGACAGCACTGCTTACATTGTGCTTGATATTTATATGGTAATATAAAACTTCAAATATAGCCTCAGGATGCAGATATTTATGGATTTGCTATTTGGATAATCTCTTCATATTTGCAACAGTATTTCAGCTTGACTTTTAAGTGATTTGCAGGATATTAGACATGATTGCTTGGTAGCAGGGAAAACCTTTTGAAATGTAATGTATTACAATGGTATTTTTGATGAAATAACTGTATTAGATCATTTTATTACCTAAAGGTTTGTGAAATGTAAGATCAATAAGACATTACTTTAATGCTGAAATTCTTTAAATGGATGGAACTGCAACAAGCCATATTTAATTTGGTATCATAGATTTCAGATGCCAGAATACTAGCAGTGTATATTGAGGGAGAGTTATTACAGATGCTGCATATTTTTTTTATTTAGTAATTTTTCATTGACAATAATAACTTTGTACTAAAGCCTTTTCAGTCATCATTTGCCAATCATAGGATATTCTAAATAGTGTGTTTACTCCCATCTAGCATAGTGTATGCTGGGTAACATGATACAAAGAAAGGGGTTATCAATTAAATTTGCACTTATCTCAATAGTGTCTGTTAATTATGGGAAAACTATACTTCCTGTCAAGTCTTTTGCACATAAGTAGGTTATTGAGCTTATGGACTAATGACCCGGTTTTGTCAAAGCTGTTAGATGACTGGACCATGATCATTAATGGGCGTATCATTACTACTGCAGGTCTCTGTAAATTAATTTTCTATCACCATCCCTTATTTAGCATGGCTGAATTGAAGGTAAGGGTGGAAAATGTGGCTGCATTAGTAATAGAAAATGGGAAGAAAGAGCAGCAGTTGCCCTATAGTTGCAGGCAGGTAGATTCTCAGACTGAAAAGATTTCCTAACAGTTCACCTCTGTCCAAAGAGGAAAGAGTGAAAGGACCCACTGCATTATTTGGTAATTTATTCCCACCATGCCACTGGATGGTGAATCTTATCATACCTCTATCAAACTACAGCTATAGGGCTACCAGGTGAACATTCTCTGAATGCATAGTAATTGGTGCATTCAGTCTCAGTTCTGTGAAGAAACTGGTATAGGTTATAGAAGAGCCATTGAATGAGGGTGAAAAGTTTGAAGTGAAATGATGACTGGAGGTAGTCTATATGGTTTGTGATCAATGCAACCCGGTAGGAGGCCAAACAAGGGATGAGAAATTGTAGAAGCATTGTGGTGACTATTAGTGGTTATATATTAATTCCAAGAATACAATGTTGTGAAGAATTCTCCTTACGCTGAGTTACAGCAATCTTAGAATTAGTGTGTATAGGTAACATGGGTGTTAAATCACATCACTCCATGTAAACTGGTGCAGACTGGAGAAGTATTTCTTTAAAAATGCTTTAATACTTCTGTACTGAGCTTCAGTTTTCAGTGTTTTCCTTACAGATCACATTTTGTGGTTATCAATTTTCAGTGTTAACTCTTTGTAACTTGAAGGTTTGTCATATAGCTAGCATTTTCTTGGACTATATGCTTCTGTATTTTCCAAAGAGAATAGAGAATACATTATACTTTTGTAACAGTGGAGTTTCCACAGCATAATTAGAGTGTTTCTATAATTTATTTATTTTATTATTTAGTTATTTACATTTGTTTACCTGGAAATATCGACTGGACGCAGGTCCTTTTTCAGCGGAGGCCCGGAGGAGAAAAGCTCCACATCATGTACATGATAAATAGAGATATAAAGTTGCAGCAATAGTAAACAACAATACATGTTGTTGGCTTTAATACAATAACATGATATTGATAAATAATGCATACTACTCTAGGCACTATGGGAATTGCCGCTTTGAAAAGATGGCAGTTATTTGGTGATTTCAATGGCTTACATGTTTTTTTTAACAGGCTACAGTTTATGTGAGGTTCAGTTTATGTTTTTTATAAGTTACCACTTTGCTATTATTTATTATGAGATAACTACTGAATAGCACTTGAATCCCAAACAGGATCCATAAAGAAACTTCAAGGTAAGAATTATTTCATAGTCATTGTTACAGCGATAATTTAATAATAAATTAAAATATTCTCTTAC
The DNA here is from genome assembly GCF_019279795.1 of Protopterus annectens. Lineage (NCBI taxonomy): Eukaryota > Metazoa > Chordata > Ceratodontiformes > Protopteridae > Protopterus > Protopterus annectens. The sequence goes on along the minus strand of NC_056728.1, from coordinate 1,058,567,966 downwards.
CATTAAAAACATGCTGTGCATAGAACATTCAGAATACAATATTAGGATAAGAAATACGTTTTGTCACATTTTCCAAGCAAATCAAATAATAGGCAATTTGGGATATTCACCGAGGTTTCTGGAAGCTGTGCACTTTTGATACATTATGTACTATTTTTAAAGGTGGCAGTAAAGTAAGAGACTAATAAAATTAGTAAAACCATGATCATGCAACGCATTATATTAAGGTGTTACTGACACCTCTCTGAACACTTTGCATATTGTCACATTAACAAGTGGTGTGAGTCTATTTTCCTGTATATCCTGTTCCACATCTATTTTCTTCCTGCAACATTACAACTCATAGCAATCCTTGCAAAACTGCATTCTGGTATCAGGTTGAAGATGCAAAAAAGATTTCTATTAACTTGTCAGGGACAAATATTTTTAGTACATTTTGCACAACAGTATGAAACATCTAATTATAAGTTTGTATGGCAACAGTATATTTAAAGTCTGATAGTTTTAGATGCAAATTTATAAACGTTGAGTATTCAAATAGGCTATACGTGAGTCATAATGACTGCAGTGAGTGTCTATAATATATAAAGCTAATAAGTCACATAATATGTGATCTCTAAATATCAAATATAATAATCAGCTATTGCTCTCTACATATTGATTGCACTTTTGTATTTTATATCTAAAAGAAAATTCCTTTTGCAGTTGCTTAAAGACTGTTCTTCATCATGGGATAGCTGATTATACTGGGGTCTATATCACTTCATTGAATGGCTATTCAGTAAATAGCCATTCATCAAATGTGTATTTAGTGAAGCTGCACTTCATCGAATGGCAAATTTTATGTAGGGCAAACAAGTGGTTGGCCAAATGAGTGACCACAAAAAAAAAAAAGAATTAAAACCTGCCAAGGTGGGGACTATGCCCCACATAACCCCTAACTAAATATACCGATGCTGAGATTGCACTACAGTGGGGAAAAGGGAAAATTCCAGATGGTGGTAAACTGCTGGTTTGCCTTAGTTAAAATTTGCTGTTCAATTAAGAGTGGCTTTGCTAAATAGGTGTTCGACAAATGGCTATTTGCTGAGTAGCCATTTGACAAAATAATATAGACCCATTGCACTGCCACCATCCATGTGAAAATGTTGCTCATTCTGTGCCATTTTGTACATTACAGTTCAATGCAACTGCAATACAGTGTTTAGATATATGACCTAAAGTGTGCAGCCTGGGTAGCAGAATCTGCTAATGAGGAGTAGGTTGGAAGAGGTCATTTGAACAGCCACATTTTTATATTGCGGATAAATCGGGGCAATATCATTATCAATGAAAATACAACTGTGGGCCCTGGAAGGTGTGACTTTTGGCCTAGCTCTCCCATTTCTGTGGGTCATAGAGGGCATCTCAGATAACAAGCAAGGGTTCTGGTCTTTTAATGGGACATGAAATCATTGATGCTAATGGAAAATAGTGGAAGATGTGAAGGAAATGAATTGAAAAAAGCCAGCAAATCAAAACAATCTTTTTGGACTTTCCCAGAGATTTGCTGACAGCTAGGCCAACAAATAACAGTTTATGTAGTGCTTTAATATATGGCATCATACAGTCTTGGTTACTAGAAGAGATATTTGAATATAGATTAAATAATTTGTTCATTGTTTAAGATGAATAACATCAAGCAGTCAGTAGGATATTTTTAATGCAGACAACACAGTAACACGGTCCCTGTTTAGGAATTTGAACAGACTAGCACGAAACAAGCAAGTACTGAGTTGATGAGGATATTAAGCATAGCAGGAACGGAGTATTTTAGTTTACCTGAGAGACATTAATGACATTCTTGGATTGATTAACTTCCTGTTATTTCATACATTTCTGAATCAAAGAGAGCATAACAGAATTTCCAAGGAACTGGACAAATGACTGTTTAACTCAAGTGGGAGATATCTTAGTCAAAGTTTAAGTAAATGTTCAAGTTGGCATAAGGGATACAAATTGGTATATTATTTATTACTTAACTCTACAGTATAAGCTTTGAAATTAGCTTTTCTATGTATATGTAAGTGGGTGTTGGAACATATATTCTGCTTAGGCATTCTGTATTTTATTTTTGTATATTTATTTTGCTTTTGTCTTCTTGCAAATTTTGTATAAGGAATCTACTATTTTATGCATTTTTATAATTCTGTATGCCTACAGAATAATCCTTCACTGTTACAAACATTTAAAACTGTGACTATGCATTTAAATTGCTTTACTTAAGTATATCTACTGCTAATGAACAGTTTTGTGTTTATCATGTGGATCAAAACAAGAGTGAATATGTTTTATTCTTTGGCTTTGTAAATGTGAGTATCTGTTCATATGTTTATATTCAAGATTACATAGAGTATCAGTTGATATTCTTTTGGAGAATCTGGATTTTTATATCATAGTTGATTAATTGTAAAGCAGATTTATAGAAGTATGATTATTAAATATACATGCATAACATAAGTTTATAAAGAAATAGCATATAATACCTGCTGTGTATTAATGGGACCTACTATAAATGCTTGGGTGTCAGTAGCTTATGACACACTTGCTTGCTAACACTTGCTCAAAAAAACAAGGGTATAAAATCCCACTAGCTCATTCTTATGCTTCAACATAGGCCTTCCAACCCTATAAAACTGTAGAGCCCTTTCAGAACCCTAAGTATAACCCTAAAACTTACTACTAGTTCCCATCCTGAGTCTTTTCCCCCTTATAATAAAACTCCCTCTCCCTAATTCTACATTCTCTGAGCACTCCCTAAACCTAAAGCTCCCTTCCCACTCCATAGCCCTAACATTCACTTCCCGTTCTCTCCCCAAGGCTGCCAGACTTACCTTGCTTGAACGTAAACAATGTGCTCAGGCAAGGATGTGGCAGTTGCTTGCCTGAGCTCATATTTGAGTTTGGGTCAGAAGCAGCCTATAAAACCCATAAGATGCTGGAATCCTTGGCTATGAGATAATGTTTTTGAGGGCTTGGGACTTGAGTGCTTGTAATAGACCCTGATATAGGTCAGTGAAATATACTTCACTACAATGTGATATAACTGAAATATAAATACTCTATTGGTTTCTGTAAGCTTCACTTTTTGAATAACACAGATATTAATGTTTATATTTTTACAAGAAGAAAGGATCAATGATTGCCGGAAGAAAGAAAAGGACATTAGAAAAATGAGAGAGAGAAGCACAATATCTGGGATGAAAAAAATTCTAAGGAAATATTAATTTGTATGGAATTAAAAGAAAATAACAGAAATTGACATATACTAAGTACAAGCAGAACAGTAAATGCTGATAGTACCAATTAACAAAGCAGGAACATCTGCAAAGTGATAAGAACAAATTGGGAAAGGTAAAAATGGAAGACAGTATTGAAAAGTTCAAATCAAAGACCTAAGCAGATAACAATTGCCCAGATGTTTGAATTAGATATTAAGTACAACAGAAGTAAATCAAGGATGGAATAAAAAAAGTTACAGTGTAGACAGACTCAAATGGAAGGAAAGAATCTGAGGATAATAACTTGAATTTGCACCGAAAGATGCCACCATGTTTCTTAAATAATTCTTCAAAAAGGCATAACTAGCCTGTTGTGGGATAGCAGCCAGGAGGTTCTACTATAAAATGTCAACTTTCTGAAAGTCAACGTTCCAAAATAACAAAGAATAAAAAACAAAGAAAATGGAGAAATCCAAAAGGGTAAAAAAATCATTTTTTTCTTGTTTTTTTTTTTTTTTTGCAGGGGGACAAGCCCACCTACCTCCCCAGAACCTACAGAATTATATATGCACCAAATCAGTAATCACACCAACTCAAGGAAGGGAGAAATCTCCCTAACGAAGTGTATTATTGCCTGTGTACAAATAGAAATCACACCAGCAATGACTTCCTATGGTAAAACCATTCAGCATTATACTGTTTGTCTTTGTTTTTAAACAGGCTACTGATGACTCAGCAATTTCCCTTTAAACACAAGTAGGGAATCTGAACCAGGAGTATGATTTAAGTCAGAACTGTCACTGCAAATGGATTTCTTCTCCTGAGCGTTAGGACAACTTATGGGCTGAAAATGGAAAGAGAAATGTGAAAGAAAGCAGATACAGCCTGTCGATATTAGAAGAGGAAGATGGTATAAAAGAAAATGAAATTATGCCTGAAAGAATAATAACATCTCTAACAGTATAAGGAGAAAAATAGCATTGCAGAAAATAAAATTTTATCGGAAGGGATTATGAAAGGTTTAACAAATGAAAAAAACATATAAACTGATGTTGGAGCAACTAATAATGAATTATAAAATCAGGGAAGCATTTAAGATATGATGTACTTAAGTTGTTATAAATAGTAAGACATTTACAGCAATGTAAGGAAGAAAGATGGAGGAAGAAGAGAAAAAGAAGAAAGAATAGAGTAGAAATCACAAGATTACAAGGGCATCGATTCTAATAAAGTAGTTAACTGAAAGGGTTGAAACAATTAAGCATTAGTAGATATATAAAAAACAGAAAATTTAAATCCAATTAAAAATAAGAGAAATATATGAAATAAATAATACCAGGGTAATTTGAGACATGTAAATGAGGACAGTAAAACAGAAGAGGAAAGGCGAGAGGCCAAATGTAAGATAGAACAATAATGGAAGCCAATAAGCAGAACAAAGTAAAAACAAAAGTGAGTTTTAATACACATCGGCATATAAGCAAGATTATGTGGAGTATATATATGAAAAACAATAAGAAATTAAAACCTGATAGTCAAAATATTGAGAAAAAAAGTAAAATTTAATTTGACTATACCTGATATCTGACATATAGGTTATGCCAGAAACTGAGGAAAGAAAAGTGTTTTTTTCTTTGTTGATTTCATAAACTTAGTAATGGAAAATGTAGTAAGCAATATGGATACAAAAAGTGCATAAAGAATTAGTGGTCCTGATTAAGATGGGGTATAATATGCAGTCTTTCAAATTAGCCAAGTAAATGTGGGAAATAAGATATCCTTTAGACACTACAGTTGTTAAAACAATTTTGTGAATGAATAAGACTTTCAGATAGAAAATAGCTGCAACTCATACATGACTGATTTGGTCAGGAAAGAAAAGGAAAATAATTGGAGAATGATAACAGAAAAGCAGCAGAAGAAAGCAGACTGGCAACTAAGGAAATAACATGGGAAAAAATAATGGAAATATATATATATATCGGTAATAGATAGTGAGGGCAGAGAAGCCAAAGCTGGAATGCCTCTAATGTACTAGGAATGTATAGCAAGGCACTATGGAAACTTAAAAAACGTTTGGGATTTTTGATGGAAAAAGCTATAAAAAAAGTATCATTTGGGTAGACAGGGTATATGACAATATCCAGACTGATGCATGATGTAGCTCTTTCTTTGCTAATGTTACAATATACACACACACACACACACACACATATATGTGTGTGTGTGAGTGTGTGTGTGTGTGTGTGTGTGTGTGTGTGTGTGTGTGTGTGTGTGTGTGTGTGTGTAGATATATATATATATATATATATATATATATATATATATATATATATACATGTGTGCTGTATATATATATATATATATATATATATATATATATATATATATATATATATATATATATATGTATATATGGGTTCCATACACTAGATCGAATTTTCACTAATTCAAAATAGTGCATGGAATGCTCACTGCAGCAAAAGTGTACTTAATCGAAAGTGAACTTACGCGAGATTCAGTTCAACGAACGGGTGTTGTACTGAACTTCAGTGCAGTACTCACGGACCTTAGGGTTAGGACACAGGTCATAGTAAGGGGATAGCCCATAGGGCTATTCCCTTACCATGACCTGTGCCCTAACCTTAAGGTCCGTGATGACTGCAGCGCAGTGAAGGACATAGCAATGTCCTCCAATATGGTGCAATAGTACGAACCTTAGGGTTAGGGCATGGGCTAGGGTAAGGGGATAGCTTTACTAACTATCCCCTTACCCTGACCTGTGCCCTAACCCTAAGGTCCGTGATTATCGCACCATAGTGGAGGACATAACTTGTTTTTTATGTCCTCCACTGTGCTGCGGTGTTTTGGGTGAAGTGCACTTATGCAAAATTTCACTTTCGTTAAAGTAAACTTTCTCAGAAGTGAGGCTTCCTATTTCAAAGTAGTGAACTTTCGTTCTTGCAATTGGAATCTATATATATATATATATATATATATATATATATATATATATATATATATATGTGTGTGTGTATTAATCTACTTAACAAGCTTGAATTTTCAAAACTTTGAACTGCAAAATGTCGAGGCCATAATATCGAAGTTTTGAAACTTCGGAATTGTAATAAAAAAACAAAAAAAAAATTGTGTTTTTTGTGGGGGGGAACAAGCCCTCCTGTGCCCCCCACTCCCTTCTAAATATATATATATATATATATATACCAACTCTGAGACTGCATTACAGTGAGGAAATTGGCAAATTTTCCATTCTGCACTGTAAGGCAATCAACATTCAAAATGTTTAGTTTCAAAACTTTGATTTTATGGTCTGAACTATTTGTAGTTCAAAGTTTTGAAACTTTGAGCTTCTGAAGGGAATCAAAACATGCAGATATATATATATATATATATATATATATATATATATATATATATATATATATATATGGGATCTGTACCTGTCCCCAAACGACATCATCACCGAATCACTATCAGCCAGGCTAACTTATGGGAAAGTGCTTTTCACTGAATAAGCACGTTCACGTAAGTATGCCTGTTGCGGAGATCGTACTATGGTGCAGATAAGGCAATATTCCATTTTCCTCACTGTAGTTTGATCTCTGAGTGAGAATATTAAAGTAGGGGGGGTGTGGGGGTGCATGGAGGCTTACCCCCATGAATAAAAGTAGATTTATTGTTTTTTTTAACGCACTTTAATGAAAGCGCTTTTTCAGTGAAAGTGCTTTCGTTGAAGTGTGTTCGGTGGTTGTGGATTCAGATTATTGAACTTTCATTCAATAGTCCTAGATCTATGTGTATGTATATATATATATATATATATATATATATATATATATATATATGTATATATATATGTATATATATATATATATATATATATATATATATATATATATATACACATATATGTATATAAAAAATATATATATATATATATATATATATATATATATGTATGTATGTAGGTCTCATTTGATTTATTAAATTTACAGTTCACCAAACTCCAAAAGAGTGACACCTTTCTGTCGAAACTCCACTTTTCTGAACACTGATTTTATCAAATTACAAAACACTAACAATACACCTATATAAAAAAACAAACACACAAACACAAATTCTCTAACATTTTTGCAGTACCAACTCCAAGATCACACTACAGTGACAGAAAGGATACATTTCTCAATGCTCACTGTACTGTGATCTCCAGTGAAACCTAATGAGCACTGTTAAAATAACTTTTCAAATACTATATGCATCCCTCCAAGAGCATGGCATAATTACCCCTTTCCAAAAATGCCATCATATCCACCAAGTTCTACAAGTTATATGGTGTACGAGAAAGTACGTGTACTCTGTAAATGTAAAAAAGCACACCAAGGTACCAACAAAATCACCAGTAAAAAGTCCAACGTACCCAAAGGAGGGAAGTCCAGCCACAAAATAAATAAAAACAGCTCGATTCCAATGAACCAAACCACATTAATGTTTCTTAACAAACTCCACAAATACGTTTTCATTTAAAGTACTTCATCAGATGCAGACAGAAGCAGTAGTAGAACAGTCCCAGCAAAAAAAGAAAAAATCTACAGTAACAGGTTACAAGCAAATCTGTTTTACACAGCGGCCAGGAATTCCAAGTGCTTGACTGAAGTTTCTCTTCTCAATCTGTGTAGTGCTACAGAACACAGAAAAAGGCTGCTTTTATCTGTGTTCTGTAGCACTACACAGACTGAGAAGAGAAACTTCAGTCAAGCACTCGGAATTCCAGGCCGCTGTGTAAAAGAGACGTGTTTGTAACCTGTTACTGTAGTTTTTTTCTTTTTTTGCTGGAACTGTTCTATTACTGCTTCTGTCTGTATCTGATGAAGTACTTTAAATGAAAACGTATTTGAGGAGTTTGTTAAGAAACTTTAATGTGGTTTTGTTCATTGCAATAAAGCTGTTTTTATTTGTGTTTTGGCTGGACTTCCCTTCTTTGGGTACCTTAGACTTTTTATATGTATACCATACCCTTGTATTTGTTGTAACACCAGCAGCTTAACTATTTTGCGGAAATGAATGTCAAGCAATTAAAACTTTGGCAAAGTGGTATTTTGGCAGAAAGGAATCCTTATTTAGAACTCTGTAAATTGTTAATTTGATAAATGAAATGGGGCCCATATGTATATATATATATATATATATATATATATATATATATATATATATATATATATATATAGGTTTACTATTAAAATTTCGAACGGCACTCCGTCGACTGTACTATAGTCGAACATGGAAGTTCGAAAATGATAATTGCAAACTCAAAAAAACAATCTAGGAATAGGTTTTAACATGGGTCGAGGTAGGGGAGACTTTTGTAGTTCAGAATAATACTGAACACCTACCTCGACCCATGTTAAAACCGTTCCTAGATTGATTTTTTTTACTTCGACATTCAACGTTTTCGAACTTCTGTTGCCGACTATAGCACAGTCGACCGAGTGCCTTTCGAAATTTTAATAGTAAACCATATATATATATATTTATATATATATATATATATATATATATATATATATATATATGTATACACACACACACACACACACACACACACACACACACACACACCCACACACAGATTTACTAATCTCCCGTGCAGGTCTAGCTTAGCCCTACACGGAAGCGACCGTTTAGGATCAGGATGGCAGTGCACCATGCATATTAATGAGGCGCACTGCCTGAGCTCCTAGGCTTACACGGAGCATGGAAGAGTGCAGGGGGTATGTCTGAGAGTAGAGCTCTCAGAATAAACATGGCCCCGCAATGTAGAAAGGCAGAAAGTGGTATGCAATGATCAAGAATGCTCACAGGTGACCGCATATCCCAAGCAACAGTACCCCTTGTGTATAACAGCAACAGAATGTGTAAATAAAATGAAGAAACACTTTTTTTTAAAAAAAAAATCCAATTACAGCTAACTTTAGGTGTGTGGGTATGCCCATCACTTAGCTAAGGTTAATGCAGCTTAAATGGCTGAAGAAGATAACAAGTAAGATATATGCAAAGGAAGCAGCATAGCAATAGTGTAGTGGGCAGAGCATTCACCTTCCAAGTAGATATTCCCGGTTCGAGTCTCACTGCACCAGATTCCATTTTCCATGGCAAAGCATGTTATGAGTAATATTTATGTTGCATAACTCACTAAATAACATATTTTTATGAACTGGAGTACTGCAGTAAATGTACATGTGAGGTGTCAGTGTCATAATGAATAAGGCAGATGTAAGCACAAATAAGCAGTAGTAAGCATATTTAAGCACTAGTAAGCGGACTTAAGCCAGTTTGAGCAGCGGTAAGCAATGCCAACACTGGTTAAGCAATTCTAAAGCTAACACTGTGTAAGCAGATGTAACGGCAGGTTAGCAGTGCTTACTGTCGTGCAAACTCACTTACAACTGCTCAAAAGTGTCTTAATCACTCTGTATCCAATGGCCCTTGTTCTGCCCATCAACAAAATAAACAGCCATGCAGGTCTTGAACCCAGAACCCTATACACCATAATTCAAGTAGTGATACACCATGCCATCACAGAAGTGCCAAAGAGTGAGGTAGTAGCAAACAAGTCCTCACCATAGTATAAACAAACTGAACCTGTGAAAGGAATCAGTATACAGTCATATGTACCGTAACCTACTACATAACATAAATATGTGAAATGGAGTACAGCAGTAAGCCCAGAATTGAGGTGTAATTGTAGTAGAGTGTTTAAGTCCCCAATAAAACACAAGGACCCCACAGAGTGTACGTACACATGTAATGAATAATAACACAATGCCAAAAAGGCATTATAATGAAAGTCTAATGTAAGCAACGCTAAGCATTGCACAGGCCAGCTTAGGAGGTGTGAGCAATGTGTAGACCAGCTAACTCATTGTGCCCAGTGTAATACCCCTTTAAACAATGCCAACCTTAGGTAAGCAGGTTTGCCCATAGCCTAGCCTTTTTTCAAAACCGAACAATCACAGAAAAGTGCGGGAAATCGGCCCTACTTAAACCCAAGAGGCGGGAATTCATCTCATAACTGGTTGTAGCTTCCCCTTGCAGTCACTATGGCAGTAAGGGGAGAAGGGGTGCACTTCCGGGTGCAGTGCAGGTCCATCCAGGAGTCCAAGGTCATGGCAAGACTCCTAGTCAAAGACCATGCTCAGACACTGCTGCAGGGCCAGTAGCAGGGCTCCCAATATAAGGCAGAGGTCTGGGACCATCTCACCCGCAACCTCACCAGTGCCACTGGCATACCCCGAACTGGTGAGCAGGTCAGTCACCACTATTCCGACCTGAAGTGGTGGAAGGGGGCCTCTTGGAGGAGTGGCTCCTAGAGGCTAGAGCATCAGGGGATGTTCCAAATGTGTGTAAGTATCACCCCAGTATGTGTGTAATAATTACCAGGTATATCATGGATAGGTATGGTTAAATATTCCTCTTATGTCCCCCACAGCTGCAACTGAGCGGACCACGAACCAGGAGGCCCACATCAGTCGCCTGGTGGGGTTGCGATGCGAGGCAGGTCAGTAATACTCATGCATTTACCGTCATAGGAAATAAAAATAAAAGTAGTAGTAAATTAATTGCTAGTATAAAACCTGCATTGTTCAAGGCAAGTACTGCATGCACTAAAGAATATGGCAGTAGGAGTCTCATATTGTCTGTAAGTCAATAAAAGTGTAATAGCCTGACTAAACAGGTCTAATTGCTGGAATGCATGTGTATATCCTGGTATCAAATGGTAATGTAGATATGCAATCATGTAATAGTACTGTAGTATTAAGCACTGTTACCCACAGTGTCCACCATAAATCAAATGTGTAGGAATGCCTGTATATGACAGGTGTAATCCCCAGAGGCCATTTACTACAATTGAGAGACTCATAGACAGTAAACAGGGAAAATGCAGACAACAAAAGCTGAATAGCACATGCAACTGAAATTTGAACTGTAGTTTTTTAGCACACACAGCCATGGTTCGAATCCTGCCAGTGGTAGTAGTCTGCATACAGAATCATACCCCACAACTGTACAGATATGTCCAGAATGTCTAGTAAAGTGGCCCATATCTGTTGCTTATTAACCTGTCCCCCTGGTAAATCAATGGGATGATCCCAGACGTATAGCCAGAAAACAGGAAATACAACTGAGTGACACACAGCTATGAGAACAAAGCTGGCACACTAGCAACTCCCCAATACCTTATGTGACTAAGAAGCCACATATGTCTCATTTACACCCCAGCTTGTCAAGCTGTGGTCAGAGTGTGTATAGTAACAGAGTGAGATGTATGTGCATAACAGGAATGTGGACTCTGGTAATGTGTGTGGGAACATTCAGGTAGTGCTAATAAACATTCCTCCCACAGGTCTGTCAGATACCAAAACTGTACCCGGAAATGCAAGAATGATATGCAGTTGCTCTGAATAATGAGGTATTACACATCACTGTGACCCACACTGTCCAACAGCATATAACTGTCTAGGAAACTGTATATGAGTGTTGTAATACAAGGTCAGAATGCAAAAGCACAGGGGATTAATAAGACAGAAAGCAGATAGGAGATATACAGCAATGGCTATATAGCAGACACAACTGTGATGGACAGTGTTTAAGTTGTAGCAGACATAGCCATGGTCTGCATCCTGGGAGTGGAATTAGGCTGCATACAGATGCATACCCCACAACTGTACAGATGAGGCCAGAATGTCCAATATATGTGCCCATATCTGCTGCCTGTCCCTTTGTCCCACTGGTAAGTCTGGGGGATGATCCCAGATGTGTAGCCAGCAAACAGGGAAAACAAGTGATTGTCAAACATCATGAGAACCCACCTGACACTGTAGCAACCCCCGAAACTGTTAGGAGAGTAATATTTAAAGTATGTCTTATCTACACTCCCATGCCGTCAAGGTGTGACCAGATTGTGTACAGTAACAGAGTGAGATGTATGTGCATAACATTAATGTGTAATCTGGAACTTTGTGTGGCAACAGTCAGGTAGCGCTAACAAACATTGCTCCCACAGGTATGTTGGATACAAACACTGTGCTGAGAAATACAGGCCATTATAACCTGTACTGGTACTGTTCACTTTGGTATCGTAGGGAATTGTGAGTGTTGCAGTTTCTCTGAATAATAAAGTATCACTGGTCACTGTCACCCACACTGTGCTACATAATATAACTGTGTAGGAAAGCATGTATGTGTGTGTGTGTGTCAGGTCACTAAAGGTGGAAGAGGGCAATATTCTAGATATGTCCAGGCTCATCAGTATGTGGTCAACACATGGCCAGAGTTTGTGCAGAAAGAGTTGGATATATGTGCCAAACAGCAAGCCAGAATTTGGGAGTATGTGTAGAAACAGTTAGTTAGTGTTAACAAACATTCCCTCCACAGGTATACCAGGTAAGAGGTGTATACTGCAGGTAAAACCAGTTCATGTATAATGATGATGACAGCCATATCACTGTCCAAACTAAGGCTATAGGGTAGTGTAGTAAGACTTGTAAGGTACAGATAACAGCACTGACTAGGAAATAATGTGGACTACAGGAATATCTTAGTTGTTAATTGGCATCTCCCCCTCCCACCAAATTTCCAACAATAATCAACATACCCACCCCAACTGGTATGTACTGACTCTGATAATGTCCAGTTGCTTGATAAATATATTAATAGTTCCCATACATGTGCTATATTGAATTATTCCAAAATTGTTAGCATGGTGCCATCAATGTTCCTACATGCTGTTCTTATTACCACTGTGGTCCCATATATGCATGTGTTCTGTTTGCTATGCAACTGTTCCATATCTGTTGTCTGGGTTAATGGGAATATCTATGCATGCTGTTATACCTAACCCTGGAATATGTTGACTATTACTAACAAATATATGATGATGATAGCTAAACACTATAACACGCTTGGGAAGGCCGGTCCCAGTGGACCAACCTGTCCCACCACAGTTGGCCGTGGCACCGGTGTCTGGGGCCCAGCCCCAGACCTCCCTGTCTGTTGGTCCTGCACCACCTTCGGGTTGAACTGCCTCAGGTGATGGGGCTTGGCCCCCTCCCCAGGAGTGGCCGCGGACAGACACCTGTCACCCATCTCCAGGTTGGGGTCATGGTGCATAGACCGATCACCAAGCAGTTTGGTGATCTTCTATGCCAGCTTGTGGGCCGCATGTTGTGATTAGAGAGTCAGTCTGGCTCTATGACTCATCCCCAGCACAGCCACCTTCGAGGCTGTGAAGGTGCAGTGGTGACTGCCCATGGGTGGGGACCTCAGTCCCACTGTTACCACTAAGGGGCTTGTGGGCTTCCGATATCCCAAAATCCCTCCCCATCAAGGTGTTTACACGCCACATGTATCATATATCACCTCTGTATGTGTCTTGTTTGTCTTGTCTGTTAACCTACCAAACCTACCTCCCCAAATATACCTACTACCCCTCCACAACATCCCAATCTCACCTGAAAAAAAGAAAAAAAGGGCAATCTGTTCCCACAAAAAAAATCTCGCCCCATACATAGCTGTGCATTTCGCACATGTGTCCACTGGACACATGTAATCTGGTCTAATTGGCACAACTTATTATTCTTGTCCTCACCCCTGTCCCAGGGGTCTGAGTGTCCAAATCTACCTCCAAATTCAGTGTGAATGCACAGCTGTTGCTGTAGAAGAAAGGGGCAACTATGGAACTTCCTGCCACCCTTCCTGCACATCCCTAGCTATTTTCCCTATTGTCTTTCCCTCTTTGTGCCCCTTTTTCACCACTTTCCTGTCAACCCTTTTTTTTTCTTTTAAAGAAATTAGTGCTGGGGTAAATGGGAGTAAGCACTTTTAAGCAGCAGCAAGCGGGTCTAAGCCTGTTTGCATGGGGGTAAGCAATGCCTATACTGGTTAATCAATTTAGAAGCTGAGTATAAGAAACTGTAACCGGAAGTTAGCAGTGCTACTTCCATGCAAACACATGGAAACTCACTTACAACTACTTTAAAGTGCCTTAATTACTCTGTATCCAACGGCCCATGTTCTGCCCAGGAGCAAAATAATCAGTCTCTGCAAGGCTCAAACCCAGGGCCCTGCATACCATAGACAAAGTGATTAACTACTAAGCCATAACAGATATACATATGTTTGCAAAAACATATCATCCAGCCAAGTCATTAAACAGTATAGAGAATCTACTCCAACATTTGGATGTATGCGTATGTGTAAATATATTAATATCTAAACAGACACAACATATTTATATATATATATATATATATATATATATATATATATATATATATATATATACACATATATATCTATATATATAAATATATATATATATATATATATATATATATATATATATATATATATATATATATACATAAATATATATGAACGTATATACATGCAAATGCCTACATCAACATATATATATATATATAAATATATATATATATATATTTATATATATATATATATATATATATATATATATATATATATATATATATTTATATATACTATATGTCTACACCTATATGTCTACATATACACAGCAAGTTACATATATATAAGCAGATATATATCTATATGTAGGTATATATGGGCATAGTTTTATATATATGTAAGCAGATATATATACCCATATAGGTATATATGGACATACATGTGTAGATATCAATGGGAGATTAACTAAATAATATATGTCCACATGCACCGCTAATGGGTTGAGAGGCACCAAACAATATATGTCTTGTACAGATAGGTATACACTCCACCACAACCAAACACGTCCACCCTGCAATACACTACCAAGTGTTGCAGATCCCATAACCAGGTCCTGACACGACATGGGCACAAGATGTTAACAGTACTACATCCCACCTGTATGATGTCAGGCTGGTATTGGTAACATATCATGCAGTACAGTCTGGCTCCCATAGGAAATGTAAACTGTGGAAACTATCAACATCCCCAGGATACATACATATGTATATATATATATATATATATATATATATATATATATATATATATATATATGTGACTACACATACACACATAGAGATATGTACAGTAAGATACTTATGTAGTAGGTGCGCACAATATGGAACAGCCACTATGCCTACAGTTAACCCCCTAACAACTGGACACTGGATGAGCCACCCATACAAATGACATTCGTTGCCTGCAACATATACCCACAGAGATGTCATAGGATAAAACACCACACACAGGTTTGCAGAAATGGAAAACCTTTATTTGTGCACTATTACAGAATTATATGCCATGTCATATAGCTGTTCAGACACTGACATTCATATAAACAGAGTAATGCAACTGTGAATCAGTTATACTAATACAGTAGCCTGGAAAGGTCCACAACTGTTGCTGTCCAGGCCAAGCCCTTCAAATCGTACAATAGTAAAGACAGATTGGGCCACAAGATACCACACAATCAACAGTAAGTAATACAGGTGTATAGCTCAGCAGCCTCTATCTACACTCTGGGTGGTAAAGACTTCAGTTGACCAAATGGGATGTAACTGTTACATAACAAGGCATAACTGACACCATCACAGGCATACTGACAAACAGAACAGTCTGCATGGCAGGAGGCAGTAGGCCTGCAGTAACCCACTTTATGTAAGTAATGTCAAGATAGGTAAAATGTATGGTACTGTATATCCAGATACCTTAAGACAGTTCACCCCTGATACCCCACATTTTGTAACAACCTAGGTTATGTACGGTGCATCCCCCCCCCCCAGACTCAATAATACAGGGCCATATACCACTGTAACATACACTGGCCTATGTAGTGCATATGGGCACACATGTATTGTGTAAGTGAAGCCCACACATATATGACCCCAGCCCCACTGTATGTGTGGGGGATACAACAGCAGTGGACTGCTGGCAGGAATGGCAGTGTGGTATATGTATATGTGCATATGTATCACTATCTGTATATGTGTAGACATATAATGCTCTGAAAATGTATATATCTGGGTATGTATATGCATGTCTGTGTACATATAAATACCCATCTATATATGTCGATATGTACATGTGTAGTTATCTATATAGATATCTGGATAATCATATGTACATATATTTTCACCATATGTCCTGAACATGGAGTGTAGCCCTACCTCAGTCCCTATAATCCCAACTTCGTAGTGCAAGGGGATGTCAGGTATGTATAGCAGAGCAGGTATATTAGCAGACTACTGCTACTATAACAGGGATTGTCTTCACAGACATGGTGTGTGTGGGAGGTCACATCTGCTTTTCACATGTGCGCCACTGGCTACTGACAGACATCCTAAGGACATCATAGTACAGTACCACTGCAAGCATGTAATGCTCCTGTGGACTACAGCAGAGATATTGGCCAATATATGTGGACATTCTGACACACTCTGTATAGTCCAGAGGTATACACAGTATCCCTTAATGCAGAACATGTGGACCAAGCCTGACAATATGGATGTTAACAGCCATGTAGATGGGTATAATGCATAACGAATGGTATACATTCACCCCCATAGGTTATGCATTCACACACCCCTGTCTGTCCTGACACATAATAACTGCTGGAACAGAGGTGCCATGGCCACATACTACCCACTAGATATTGACATACATCTGTACAGCATCCCACTGCTCTGTTTGACATACATGACTGTTAAGGGAGGCCCGGCAGCAGTACATCTGGCATGTATCTGGACATGGCATCTCACTGGATAAGTACAATAAGCTGCTAGGCATGTAACAAAGCACTGTGCAGGCTACAGGCAGACTGGCTCAACACTGGTCTACAGCTCCTATGGGGAAATCAACATGTACCTGTATATATAACAGGCTCTACAGGCATGCCACAGCACAGGTTAAGATACTCCTGTGTGAAAGTTCATAACAACCCACTGTATCAATAAATTCAAGAAATAACAAGAACGCTGAGCAGAAAACCACCTTTATAGCAAACAAAGCTTTCAGGTATTACACCCTTTCTCAATGTTTGTTTGCTATAAAGGTGGTTTTCTGCTCATCGTTCTTGTTATTTCTTAAAAGTTCATAACCACAACCAATGTGAAAGTCACAGCCACATATGGTAAGCTAACGTAATATTACAGTATATGGATTATCTGTTCAACACCATCCTCATATGTGCCACTCACACACTAACCCTACATATACAGGACTGCTACACAGTGTGGTCTGATGCCTGTCTGTGGTATGGGACATGTGTGTGTATGCCCCTACAAACATGTAAGTCAATGTGGTAACATACAGTGGAGCAGCATGTAACATCAGACAGGGTGGGACCTAGAACAATGACATCTACCACAGTCTGTACACAGTCCAAAGTACATATTAACAATACACACACTGTTGACATTCACCATAAGTACACATACCACAGTACTGTGCAAACAACCACAGAATATCCAGGTTATGTCATCAAATATAACCCCTACTGTACATAACATGTGTAGCAGTTTGATATCTCACTGGCTTGTTATCAGATATGATGACACTAATTATGGTGTAAAGCACATATGTACCTCTTAATGCATGACATATGTACAAAGGTTGACAGAGTTGTGGCTGGAAGCACATACACAGGGCCAATATTGACATGTTGCTGTGATAACCTCATACATTTACTTTTGTAACAGGGTTTGTCGCAACATATGTCCTATGAGGGATATGAAGTCAGTAACTGATACGGCCTTCACCATCTACAGACTGCAGTAATCACACTACCTTCTGCAGT
Organism: Protopterus annectens; assembly: GCF_019279795.1. Classification (NCBI taxonomy): domain Eukaryota; kingdom Metazoa; phylum Chordata; order Ceratodontiformes; family Protopteridae; genus Protopterus; species Protopterus annectens. The sequence goes on along the minus strand of NC_056728.1, from coordinate 1,058,549,864 downwards.
TCACAGATATATGTTCTGTGAGTAACACATGAAACCAAAGACACTGCCCAGTCTGCAGATGACTCTACAGATGATGAGTCCTCATAAGCATAGAACTGACATGGCAGGTATTAAAACATGTAGGGCAGCCATATCCACACACACCCTGTTAAACCAACATTACTTTGAATGCAGTATAACAGCACTTACAGTCTGTAGTCAGGTCAGGCACATCCCCCTTCTGTGTGTTGGCCTGCTTCCACAGTGTATGTTGTCAGAGGTAAATCCCCAATCCATCTGAGATGTTGTTTGTCAAGCAACAGATCGAGATCCTTCTTACAATGAATGAAAAGGCCCAACACCAACATGATGTTCCTAGATACTGGAGTGTGTTTCCATGCAATTGGCTATGGGAATGTTACCACAGCTGTTCCACATGCAATCAGCTAGTGGAGGGCTGCAATTCATGCAGAGGCCATCATCTGATACTGAGCATCACTTAAAATACACATGCTGCTGCCTAAGCAAAGCAGGTGTAGGTCTCCACATCCACCAGTGAGGGAGTGAGAGAGGCAGACAGAGGCAAAGCTAAGTCAGGGAGGGGTGGGAGAGTAAAACTTAAGCATGTTTGTGTCACACACCTACCAGCACAGGGTATCAAACCCCTGACAACTATGCAGTGATATCACAGTTCTATGCAGTTATTGGATGCGCCACATAGGTTACCTGTTGTGGTGCCCTCAGAACATATATGTGATGGTGAGTGACATTTGCAACAGGGATATGTAGCTATACAGTAGGTGTAGTACACATGCCTGTCCACATGAACAGGTGCCAGCGTCAACACAGCCACACTCTCACAGGGACGCACACACATTGACACACTTGGCAGGGCTAGGAATACAAGTCATCACCAGTGAGATTGCCACAACACATTACTGTGCAGGTATCACATGCACCACATGGGTCATACGGAGATTATATGGGTAAAGGGTATGGGGAGGTGTCTGACATCAGACAACATGCTTCAGTATGCCAATGGGGGTTGTAGTGAATGTGGATGTGATCATGCAACACACAAACGGCACAGGGTGCCTGTACTGACATGCATGGGTGCATTTCTGCTTGGGTGTGTGGTGGTCAACTGTGCCAGAGGGCTATACAAGGCTAAGTGATGGCCCACTGCAATCACTCCATAGTTACTATCAGTGGCCAATATGCAGTGTACTACCCACATATTGGCTGTTGCCGAGGCAAGTGTGTGTGTGTTAGACATGGGTTGAGAGTGAGCTCTGAGTAATATGGGGGTTGCTAACTGTGATTGCCTGGCCTTGACATCACATGTATGGGTATGGATTTGCACCCTAGCCTCTCAGTTATTTCACATCTGTTATCCCTGTACAGTGGACATTGTGATCACACACACACACACACACACACACACACACACACACACACACACACACACACACACACACACACACACACACACACACACACACACACACACACACACACACACACACACACAGACACACACACACACATGTCATGTCTGGGATTAGAACACCTACCTAACTAGTTTATTACACTACAACACTACACAGTTATAGTATGTGCCACAGAGATTACTATAGCACTCCCCCCAAAGGTGTATATCACATTGGATGACATGAGCAGGATTGCCAAAGTAGGACATTTGAATTGCAGTGAATGTGGTTTGGCTAAAATGCATTGCTCCTTACACAGACAGTGACACACACAAAACATCCACACCCAACATGTGTGGGAATAGAACCCCTAACAGAGGTCAATATCATACTACAGCATGGAGCTTTTATAGGATGCACCATGGGGATTACTGGAGAAGTCTTTCCCCAAAGGTGTATTTCACATTGGATGACATCAGCAGGATTGCCAAAGTAGGGAAATCGAATTGTAGTGAGTGTGGCTAGACTGAAATGCATTGCTCCTTACATAGACAGTGACACACACACAAAACATCCACAACCGACATGTGTGGGTATAGAACCCCTAACCGAGGTCTATATCACACCACAGCATGGAGCTGTTACAGGATACAGCACAGGGATTACTGTAGAATTTCTTCGCCAAAGGTGTATTTCACATTGGATGACATCAGCAGGATTGCTAAAGTAAGGCATTCAAATTGTAATGAGTGTGGCTAGGCTAAAATGCATTGCTCCCTACAAAGACAGTGTCTCTCTCTCACACACACACACACACACACACACACACACACACACACACACACACACACACACACACACACACGCACACATGCACACACATGCACACACACACACACACACACACACACACACACACACACACACACACACACACACACACACACACACACACAAAACATACACAACTGACATGTGTGGGTATAGAACCCCTAACAGAGGCTGATATCACACTACAGCATGGAGCTGCTATAGGATGCATCACGTCGATCACTGGATAACTCCTTCCCCAAAGGTGTATTTCACATTGGATGACATCAGCCAGATTGCCAAAGTAGGGCATTCAAATTGCATGGAGAGTGACTACCCTAAAAAGCATTGTTTTCTTCACATACAGAGTCAGACAGACATACATACACACCAACACACTTGCCATGTCTGGGATTGGAACTCCTACCTAACTAGTTTATCACACTGCAGCAGTATGCAGTTATGGCACACACTATGGAGATGCCTGGGCTACAACCTTCCCAGAGGTGCATTTCTAGGTGGATGACATCAGCAGCCTTACCAAAGTAGAGCATTTGAATTGTAGGGTGTGTGACCACCCTAAAAAACATTGCTCTCTACACAGACAGAGTCAGACAGACACACACACACACACACTTGCCAAGTCTGGGATTAGAACTCCTACCTAACTAGTCTATCACACTACAGTAGTATGCAGTTATTGGACACACCACAGAGATTACTGTGCTACAGCTCTCCCAAAGGTCTATTTCACAGTGGATGACCTCAGCATGCTTGTCATAGTAGGACTATGGGGAGGGCAATGTGTGTGCATGGGCCATGACCCATTCATCTGGGAGTTGACATGCCACATGCGGGCATAAACAGGGTCATATTTCACAGGTACGTGTATACAGCTGCTAGATGACTACTTCCTTGTACAGTCATGTTGCACAGTTAACACATACACCACATAGTCTGTAATGCTGACAGATACCGATGGCTAGTATTTGCAGTGAGTGACATCTGACCCTCATGTGGTTGTGGCCCCTTTGGTTGTGTGTTGTGTGGGACAGGCCTGGATGGCTCCTTGCCACAGTCACCCTCTTCCACACATCTATGTACATCTACCTTTGGCTTATTATAGTGTGTTGTCCTTACATATATGCCTGTATTCCTATCCACTGTGTGTGCAAAGCATGAGTGGTGCATACTGAGGAGTGTCTGCACTAACATCTGCAACTGCCAGATATGTCTGGTCCACTGTTGTTTGCAGACATGGCCTTCATGTGTTTAAGTGTGTGAACATGCCTAGTATGACCTTTCAGTATGTTGTTGACTGACATTGCCTTCATTTCTCTAAGTGTGTGAGCATGACCAGTATGCTCGTCTGTATTGAATGTGTGGATCAAGTCCAGGTAGTTTGTACTCCAGTGCTTACCTTTGTGTTGTACACCTACAGGTAGCATACTGTCTCTGCAGGGTATCCGTCGATTATTTGGCATTGGCTGTTACTACATTTCTGCATAGGATTGTGGAGCACACCTATTTCTACATTTCTTCACAGGATTGGGGGGATACACCTGACTGTTACTACATTTCTACATAGGATGGGGGGCACACCTGACTATTTGTACATTTTTACACAGGATTGGGGGGGCACACCTGACTGTTATTACATTACTAAGTAGGATGGGGGGCACACCTGACTCTTGTACACATTTGCTAGGACTGTACTGGTATGTCAGGTACTCCATTTTATTCTGTAGTCTTACCTACCATGCTGACTAGAGGCATACCAGTGTACTACAGATCTTAGCGTTTATTTACCTACATATTAGTTTCTGACTTCCTACCCTTCAGAACTGACATCCCACTGCCTGATCTGCTGTAGTCTGTCTGTGTAGGCCTATGGGGTGTTACCCATAAGCCTTTTTCAGAGGCCATAGCACAGCCTTTGTTTGTGTGTGTCTACACCTGTCCTGCTGGCTGTGACTGTTGTTGGGTATGTGAACCCCCATGCCTGGCATGTGTGAGTCACTTAGCTTGTGGGTGTCCCAGTATTGAGGGTGGTGCTGCAGGGTTGCCTATGTCGGATGCACATAGTACATGCCTTACACATGGTCAAGCACAGGTAGTGTAATGTTTGGCATCCCTTTTACTATATGTGAGAGTCAGAGAGAGGTGTTATTCCCTGGGTTCCTCCTGTGTCAGTGTATGTGCTATGTGTTGCCTCTTTGCCAAGGCCAGAGCATACTGGGAATGCCTCCTTCTGCCTACTGGGGCAGGCTCAGGTTGTTCCTCCTCTGAGTCACTCTGTGCCTGTGCAGGCCTTGGCAATGGTGGGGGGCTGTGTGGCCCTGCCCCATGCTTTTCCTGCTGCAGCTGTTTCCGCAGGATCATATTTTGTAGCATGGCACACACAAGGACAATTTGAGTACATGTAGCTGGTGAGTACTGCAAGTCTCCACTGGATGTGTCCAGGCACCAGAATCATGACTTGAGCATCCCAACACATGCTCTCCTATGATTCTGGTCTGTGCATGTCTCTCGTTATGGAGTTCTTGTTCGGGTGTGTGTGCATTTCTGATGGATGTAATCAGCCACGGCTCCAGTGCGTATCCAGCATCCCCCACTAGGTGACCATCAGGGATGTCTCCATTGGAACATTTCTGGTACAGCTACATCAGATGCCAGATGTAGGAATCATGATAGCTTCCAGAGCAGCCAGCACACACATTCATTATTATGCCCTGGGCATCACACATGACCTGGCAGTTGATGGAGGGGAAGCCCTTGCGGTTGATGTAAACCCTACCCTGTTCACCGGCTGGTGCTTTGATGTGTATGTGTGTGCAGTCTATAGCACCCACTACCTCAGGGTATTCTGCTATTTGGTGGAACAGTTGCATATTGCTGGCCAACGCCTCACGGGTGTTGGGGAAATATATGTGTTCACCGACATGTGCTGACATGGCATCAAGGAACTGGTGGAGTACCCTGGATGCTGATGCCTATGAAATCCCCATCATATCCCCAGTTGGCTTTTGGAAGGTACCTGTAGCTAGTATTCATAGCTCTACACATACCTTGATATCCACTGGGATGGGTTTCCCTCTGTTAGTTCTATGTGTCAGGTGTGGCCAGCACAGCTCAACAATTTGCTGTAAGAGGTCCCTGTTCACCCTATAGCACTCCACTATCTCCAGCTCATGTAGACCCTGGTAGGTTACTCTGGGTCTGTACACTCTTCTCCATCTCCTCACTGTGGGTTGGTTGACAGCATTCACGTCCTCACCACCCTCAGCCTCTTCCACAAGTTGTTGTATGATAGCCATTGCAGCCCCTATCATTTTGCTGTTGTGAGTGTTAAAAGTGCCCCGCTTGTTTACACCGGTGGTGTAGAGTGTGTGAAAAAACAGAGGGGAAGGTGTTTGCATAGTTTATAGTAGTGTTCTGGGCTGGGCTGGTCTGCTGCCTGTGTAATTGGCTGATTCTGATACATTTCACCTGCCAGCTATGCTAGTTCACCTTGATTACCTTCCTACTGCTGTTTTTCCTTCCCATTGCCTTCTTGTTTAAGCCCAGGGGCACGTTGCACAAACAGAGTGCACAAATGTGCACACTGCTGCTATTTCCTGGTTTAACTTTTTCTTTCTGCCGTTAAAACTGGGTGTGCAGCGCGCACATCCACTTAGGCAATGTAAAGAGTGCTAGGCAGGTTTAGACATACCCCCTGGCTTAGCTGTGCTAAGCTAGGAGCAAACCAGAGCCACAGGGCTCCATTCTGCTTACAGTATGCCTAACACCCCCCCATGATGTCACATAATTCCTAGGCTTGCACCAAGCTATTCCTACTCTTACACTGTTGGGACCTGACTAGCATGCTGGGGAAAACTGAGATTCACTATCATTCCCCTCATTTGCATAGGATTTCCTGCTAATGCATAGTTACATGTCTCACACTGTGCCTCCCCCCTTATCAACCACTACTCACTGGCCATGTTGTCTTCTGCCTGCCATTGACTTGCATGGCAGAATTGTGATTTTAGTTAGGGTGCTTAGTTTAAGTTTCTTTTGTTATTTTCCCCCCGATCCCATTTGCATGCCGCTGCCTTACGCTTAAACAGCCGAGATCAGCTACAAAAAAATTAAAAGTTGATTTTTGTATTTTTTTCACTGTTTGCAATGCCAATTGCCTTATACTTGGCCACTGGCATGCTTAATGGCCTTATACTTGGCCACTAGCATGCTTACTACATGATATACAGCCTTTATTTGGAGCTGTAAAAGCTCCATTTTGGATTTTGCAGAAATGTACTCGGTTACTAACCGAGTACATTTCTACAGATTGCACTAGTCCTGCATGGCCAGTTGCAAGCTTCCTGGATTGCAAAATCACCTAATGTGCATAGATTTTGATTGCAAATGGAGTGATTTGCATACAGGGGCTTAGTCTGTGCAGGATTTGTGCAGGAGCACTTGTGCACCCCCCTACAGGCTGTTCCTGACTTGCACAGCAAACATATTGTCTGCTAGAGCTCCTACACTGATCTTGCACACCGTGCAAGGTATAGAGAATCTGGGACACACACACACACACACACACACACACACACACACACACACACACACATAGATAGCTAGATAGATAGATAGATAGATAGATAGATAGATAGATAGATAGATAGATATAAGAATCTATGTAGTACAATGACCTAAAGAAAATCTGACATATTATATTCACAATTTAAAAAAAAGACTGCGATGATATAAACAGATCATCCCAATGGTTTCTTGAAGTGTAGCAGATTTAAAAGATAAGATTTTTAATAGGTACCTGTTGGAATACTTAGAAGGTATTGATATAATCACTCTACAGGAAACTTAACATATAGAAGATAACAATGCTAGATTTTCAGATTTTGTTAAACATGAAAAATCCTCATTAAAAAAATAAAATATTTGGAAGAGAAGCATGTGAACTGATAGCATTGGTTGAAATCTAATGATGAAAGTTACATTCTGATTGGAATTCCAGGTAACACTCAAGCACGTAGTCTGGTAAACTTATGTATCAACCCAATGATGAAAGAGGATTCAGAGGTTATAAAGTATTGGAGAAAAAAATGATAAGTTACTTTAAGCTGTAGAAGGCAAAAGAGGATGATCAAAAACTGATAATTGTGGACAATTGAAATGCCAGAAGAGGACAGTATTAGAAGTATTCTAATTATATACAAAATCAATTAATTTGGCATTCTGATGACAACAGCATAAACAAGACTGGACAATAGATATTAAATATAGTTGACAAATTATATTTAATAATAAATAATGGTTTGAATGGAAGTGAAAGCATCAAATTAAGAGACTGATTCAAATGCAGATGTTTTAATGCATGTTACTGCATCACTCATAAGCCACGAATGTTATTGAATATCTCAGATTGAAGATAAAAAAATGATTATTTCACAATTAAATTAAATTTACAGGGAATGACAAAATAACAAAATGTTCTGGTGAATTATTTTAAAGTGAGTGGTAATAAAAACTTATGTGTGACTTATATACTTACACCTGAGACACACAGAGATGCAACAAAAATATAGATGGAAAATATTATATGCTAATGGATGAGTGTATTTCAAGTCAGGGCACTGAGGAATTAGGTAGAACAATAATTCAACAGATAATAGTGCAATTGCTTATACAAAAAAGGGCACATGATAATTAAAATATAAGCAAAGTCAAAGATATAAGAAAACTATAAAAACTATAAAAAATGATTACACAAAAAAGAGAATTTTTAGAACATCTATACAACAAAAGATCTAAAATATGCCAATAAAAATAAGATTAGTAATGTTCTGTGCATTTTTAAGAAAACAAAGCTACAAGTTCTGATAACATCTCAGGTGAAATATATAAAGCTGCTAGTAAAGATGGGATGGAAAATATTGTCAATTTGAATATCATATAGAAAGTGTAAAACTTCTAGAATCTTGGAAGAAAGGTAATTGATAGGATTCAAATAAATACCGACTTATAACTTTCTTAGAAATATCTCTGAAAATGTTCTCCTCTATTTTATTAGAAGAGTCTGAAACTGGGTTAAAAGGACAAGCATTTCTAATATGCAGTTTGCTTATTTTGAAAACATATCTGCTACAACAGTCTACCAAAATATTCCTGCTTTGTTTTCAACAGGGTGCAGACTGTTAACAGTTTTGATGCAATAAAACTCTGAGTGATTATTATAAAAGCAACATTTTAAAATTATTTCATGGAGGTGATTTATGACACTAAAGCTAGAATGAAAGTCACCTCCAAAAATCAACAAATAGACTGTTCCTTATAATTAAGGATGTGAGAAAGGAATGCATCCCAGTCCCATGACTTTTTGAGATGTATACTGAAGGCATGATTGAGAAATTAAGCTAGAAAAGGGAAGATATTCTTATGATAAATAAAATAAACTTGCAGTAACAGTGTATACTGATAATATTATTTATTTATTTATTTATTTATTTATTCAGTTTGATTACCGGGGAGGTCCACTGGGCTAGGGGGCCCATTTTCAGTGGAGGCCCGGGGAGAAAATCTCCACAGAACAAAATTTAGAAACACATTTTTCTAAGATAGTAAAAAATACATACAGTAGGGATTCATTCTACAAAAAATAATCAATACAATTTCAATTTAGTTCAAGAGATAAATGAGAATACAGTATAATAGCTAGAAGTAATATTTAGTTACGAGTACAAATTAGTAAATTGAGAGTGAGGTTAGGAAGGTGAGAGGTTAGCCAGGAGTGAAGGGGGAGGAGAATTTGAGAGGTAAGGGTGGAAGAGTGCAGTTGCATTTCCTGTTTAGGTAGAGGTAGGAATAAAGTTGAGATTTGAAGTTATTGCGGTTGTTGCAGGTCCTTAGAAAGGAGGGCAGAGCATTCCATTTTTTTGCTAGGGTGAAGGATAAGAGAAGCTGGCCAGCTGAGCGCTTAGGTTTATGAATGGTGATCAGGTTTTGGTGAAAAGATCTAAGAGGTCTGAGGGGGGGATATGATTGTAGTATGTTGGATAGAGCAGGGCAGTTTGAAGGTTGGAATAATAATTTGTGGACTATGGTTAATAGGTGAAAGTCTAGTAGGTTGGGGAGTTCAAGTCAGTTTAAGGAGTGAAGGGAATTGCAATGGTGAGAGGAGGATTTGGCACTGGTGGCAAATCTGGAGATTTTGTTGCAGCATATATTCAGTTTGGAGGTAAGTGTGGAAGATAAGTTAGTGAGCAGGGGAGAGCAATACATGAGAGAGGCAAGGAGATAGGTAGAGGCGAGAGTTACTCTGGAGGAAGGAGAGAGGAAGTGGTTGTTTCTGCACAGTAGGCCAAGTTTTATGTGAGTTTTTCTGATGTTTAGCTGGCTATGGGAGTTAAAGTTTAGCTGATTGTCAATAGTGACACCGAGAAGTTTGGCAGAGGGTACGATCTCTATCGGGGAGTTGTTAAGGCTAGTAATATGAAGAGAGTTTTCATCAAGAGGGGATGATTTAGAGGGGGAGAATAGAAGGATTTTGGTTTTATTGGCATTAAGAGAAAGGTGATTTAGGAGCATCCAGTTTTCAGTGGTAGAGAAGGCATTTTGAGTCAGAAGATGGAGCTCTGCTAGGTTAGTGGTGCAGCAGATCAAAGTGGAATCGTCGGCGTATTGTACAATTTTGGTGTTAGGAATGAATTTATGGAAGTCGTTAATAAAGATATTGAATAGCAAAGGGACTAGTATGGAACTTTGAGGTACTCCAGTGGGAGAAGGAGGGAAAGAGGATGTGGCTTGGCCCCATTTCACTGCTTGGGACCTGTTTGAAAGATAGCTGGAGAACCAAGAATGGGTTTTTTGGGAAAGGTTAAGATTAGAGAGATGGTTTAGAAGGTGGGTATGGGAGATGGTATCAAAAGCTTTGGATAGGTCCAGCAGGATGGAAGATACCAAATTACCAGAGTCACAGGCTGAATTGACAGTATGTAAGAAGGAGAGAAGGGCGGAGTTAGTACTGTGTCCTGGGCGGAAGCCGTGTTGGGTAGGGGAGAGTAGCTGGTATTTGGTAAGAAATGGTAAGAGCTGTAGGTGGATGCATTTTTCAAGAATTTTGGAGATAGGGGAGAGGATGGCTATGGGGCAGAAGTTGGAGACATTATAATTTTTGCCACCCTTGTGGAGTGGAAGAATATATGCAGTTCGCCATAGTTTGGGAACGTAAGATTCAAGTAAAGATCTATTGATCAGGATGCTGATAGGCAGAGCAATAGCAACTGAAGCTATTTTTAAGAAGGAGGATGGAATGCCATCAGGGGCATTGGAGCAAGGCTTTAGCTTGTAAAGGAGTTTCTTTATTAGATTGGTGGAGACGGATTTAAGTTCAAAATTAGGTTGGGAAGGGGAGGGAGGGGAGGGGAGGATTGGGCAGGGAGGGGAGGAGGGTTATTATTGGTGAAGGTTTTTGTAAGCTCAGCTATGGAAGAGGTGAAGAAGGTATTGAAGAGTGAGGCAATTTCTGAATCAGATTTGCTGGTGTTAGACAGGGGTTGTTTTTTGTTCCAGGCTTGAGGAGGGAATTAATAGAGTTCTAGAATTGTTTGGAATTTTTGGCATGATTTCCTTGTAGTTTGACATAGTAAGACTTTTTGTCTCTAATGACTTGTTTTTTGGCTAGGTTTCTCAATTGTTTACATTTTAGTAATGTCTCAGGTTGTTTGTAGCGGAGGTAGATTTTCCAGGTTTTATCCCTTTGTAGCATAATGTTTTTGTGTCTTTGGTGAGCCATTGAGAGGTTTTAGTTTTAATTCTTTTAGTTCTTATTGGAGCTAGGGAGTTAAGGACTGTTAAGAATGTTGAATTAAAGTAGTCAACGGGTCTAGAGGTAGTATATTTAGGGGGTTCCAGTTAGTTAGCTTAAGGGAATCAGATAAAGTAGTAGAGTTAAAATTAGTTAGGTTGCGAGTATGAATGTATTGATGGGAGTGTGAGGAAGAGGGAGCAGCTCAAATGTTGAAGGCAGGGAGGTGGTCTCCTAGAGAGTCAGGAATGACTCCTGATTTTATGATTTTGTTAGGATGAGATACTAGGATCCAGTCAAGTATGGAGCCAGGGGGGTTGGTTTTATTAGGTCTAGTTATGGAGTTGGTAAGTTGAGTAAAGGTGAATAGGTTAATTGTTGATGTGGGATTAGGGTTATTGATCTTTCCCCAGTCAATATTTACGTCTCCTAGGATGTAGGAGGAATGTAGAGGGAGATGATACAGATGCTTTTATGGATGTTTAGTTTTAGTAGGCCAATGACAAGTTCAGCATTTGAGAAAGAAGGGATATGGCTAGGATATGGAGTGATGGACAAGTGGTTGGAGTAGATTAAAGCTACACCACCACCTCTTTTATTTGGGCGGTCGGATCAGAGAGAGTGAAATCTGGGGGGAAGGAATTCAGAGTCACTTATATGAAGTTTTAGCCAGCTTTCAGAGATGGCTATTATGTCTGGTTGGTTATGGTTGAGCCAGGCATGGAAGAGGGTTATTTTATTTAGTAGGCTTTGGGCGTTGATGGTGAGGAATTTGAGGTTTTTATTTGGGGATTTGTTGTTGGAGCTAGGGAGGTATGTTGGAGAGGGGTTGGGACAAGGATTGGGGTGGATGTCTCCGGCTAAGTTATGGAAAGAGGGGTGGGGAGTAAGTTTATTATGCTTGGATTTGGGTAGAGGAGTCTGGTAGAGTTTAGGTTTGAGTTTGCAGTCATTAGTAGAGTTTGGGAACAGTTTTATTTTTAGGAGAAGGATAGGCTGGGAGGGAACTAAAGAGGCTGAGATATTGTGATAGTGGGATGTAAGGATGTTGTGAGGATGAATAGGGGAACGGAGTAAGTACAAATCAGTATAGGAGGTTGCATGGTAAAGAGGTAGTAGAAGGAAGGGTAATGATAAGGAGATAAGGATTGAAGGAGGAGGAAAGGGCATGTTAGTTGGATGAAGGAAAAGTAGAACAGTGTAAAGTGATGTTTGCTGGGTAAGGGAGTGGCAATGAAAGTCAGGTGGATTGGAGTAAGGGTGGGGGAGGAGAGTAAGAGGATTGGTTGGGGGAGTGGGAGGGATTAGCAGTAGGGAGTAATAAATGTAGGACCACTGGGGGCGGGTGGGAATTGGGGGAGGGTAAGGGAGCGGAGTCAGCCCGCAGGGCGAAGGGAGCAGGAAGAGCCAAGAAAGGTGAGTGAGTGTCAGGACAGGTTGGGTTGTGAACAATCAGCTGTGTAGCTAGTTGGGCAAGTAGGCCAGTGTGCACAGAGACAGAATACAGGCGAAGAATACAAAAAGCTGTATATGGTTGTGGGGGAGTAGGGGGTAGCAAGTAAAAGTGAAGAATAGAAAGCTGTTGGCAGTCGATTTGGAGCTGATAGTAAGGGGAATAGTAGCTGGAAATCACCTGTCCTCTAGTGGTCAAACTTTGTAAGTACAGCAAGGTACCTTTCAGAGCCAGAGGCTGGGAAGCCTATGAACTGTGGTCTTGTTGTGGCCTTAGGAAGGGCAGAAAACATAAGTAGGGGTAGAGAAAGGAAAGGGCAGCTGCTGCAGTGTATGAGTTGCAGAGAGTTCTAACCACCTGGTAGGGTTTGTGGAAATGGAGTTTAAGTTAAACACATCTCAAGTGTATGCAGACATACTTTGGCAAGGTTAGAGAATATAGACTTAGAATATAGCTCGATAATCAACATTTTTTTTTCAATAAGAAGAAATAGAAACTAGGAAACTAGTGTGCATTTATTAGAAAAAAAATTAAACAGGGTTTATTGTCATAAATATTTATTTATTTATTTATTTTACATTTGTTTACAGGAGTATCTGACTGAGCCAAAAAAAATGGCCAGTTTTCAGCAGAGGCCCGAAGGAAAAGCCTCAAGTTACACATAATAAGCAATGTAAACAACAGTATTAAAAACACAGGTTGCATGTTAAACAGTGATGCAATTTCAACAAGTTTCATAAAGTAAATGGTGTAACTATAGAATTAAAAGGCAAGATTGCATAGTAAAACAGCAATGAAAAATTGCACAGAGAGAAAAAGGAAAAGAAAAAGTGATACAAATAACAATGAAAGACAGAAAAAATATGAAGTCATAATTTACACTTCATACAATATGTGTATAAAACAAATTAATTATTTGACTATAAAGGTACATTGGTAGTAGTGGGTTAATAAAACCTGGGATAAAACCTAAACCTCATCTTTTATTTCCAGCGAAGCTGAGATCAGGGCACATTAATATCATACAATAACAGCTTCACAACAACAAGTTCTCCAGTTTGATTCTTGGCTAGGGTTTCTTCTGTGTGAAGCCTACATGTCCTCATTATGTTTGTGTGTTTTTTTCTGGAAGATCTGATTTCCTTCTACATTTCAAACACAAGCAGAAAATGGACTGTGCATTCTACTTTGGCTGTAGGTGTATGTGTGTGTGTGTGCATGTGTGTGTGTGTGTGTGTGTGTGTGTGTGTGTGTGTGTGTGTGTGTGTGTGTGTGTATGAATTATGGAAAACATACTGCAGCAGGCTTAGCCTCCTGGCAGGGTAAACAATGACTATAGATAATGGTCAGTGTTGATATGGTACCGCAACCCCATGTACAACAATGGGAAAAAGAGGGTTTTTATATATATATATATATATATATATATATATATATATATATATATATATATATATATATATATATATATATATATATATATATATATATATATATATATATATATACAGAGAGAGAGACAGAGAAGAAAAGTAGAATTTGCTTTACATTCTTTTTGAACATTATACATACACACAAATTAGAGTCACTGCCTTCCTCAAAATTACTAGAAAAGACAGGAAGTTGCATATTCAAGGTGAAGAATGCAATATATGCGAAACTGCATTTGCAACGCAACATGAAAGACTTAAGAATGGAAGAAATGATGCAGGCACTTAAAAGATGCATAATATTAGGAAGGAATGTGAAATAGAGTAGGTTTAAATGCAGAAATAAAAAAGAAATATAAGCTCATATGATAGTTTTAATGTGAATAATTAACTTAAGATTTATACAGTACAGATGAATATAATGCAATTATAACAAATCTGTCTTCATGCAACAATATATTGTATAAACAATAAAGGTCTTAAACATTTCAATCTTTCTTTGTATAAGACATTTATTATTTTTCTGGTCCATGGCAGTTTTTTTTAAGACAAAAAAGGTATTTCACATTTTTCAGGTAGGATACTTGTTACAAGGTACAGCCTGGTAACTGGTCCAATCAATGCACTGTACATGTATTGTTGTGATATGAACTAACAGTGGGACTCATTCTCACATATTCTCTCTTATGACTCATTATTCTAGAGTTTCTAAATAGGGTCTACAATTTCCCTTCTGGTGATGTTCCGTCTTTGTATATTTTAGCAAGTGTACTACAGGAGGAAGAAAAACATATTTAAAAGTGTGCTAAACAACACTTTGGCTGGAATCCAAAATA